>NW_016813386.1:1329644-1413678 GCF_001698545.2 Rhinopithecus bieti
AAAAAAAAAAAAAAAAAAAAAAAAGTCTGTTTGACCTTATTACCCACTATCACAGTAGTGCCGAGCACAAAACAGTTGCTCAATAAGTATTCATTGAGTAAATACATGAAATTACACAGAAGTTAGGATTCTTAAGACTTCAAGGACTTAAAGTCTTCACCTCCAGTCTTTGTTTTCAGATCATTACATAAAGTCCTTTCCAAAGCCAAATCTAGTAAAATTTAGATTGAATGACTTCCAGGAAGCGTTCTTTAATAGTAGAGGTAGGCTATTCCTGAAATTAACCAGTAAAATGAATAAATAAGTGTAAAGAGAAAATAAGTAATGTTATTATATCTTAATTCAAAGATTATTACTTATAGCACCCTATGGTAAGGCTACTATTCAAACACAGACATAGACTTGGAAAAACACAAGCAAAAATATTTTATTTTAATGCCACTGGATTATAAGTGTCAATTAATGTGCCTAGACAATGTTGCTGTCAAGGTATGGCCAACCTGGTGGAACAGAACTTAGAAGTTTCCATTTTCATGTGTGTTTTTAAGTGATGTTAGAGAAGGAAAGTTTTGGTGCATAGGAGAATATGACGACTGTTCATAAACTGATCTTTTAGAAGAAGTCTTTAATCTCTGGAGGAAAAAATTAAATTAACTTTTTTTTAATACAAAGAACTGAGAAATGCTGCATCTGGGTGAAAAGGTGTTATGTGGTTTCCTTCATTTGTTTTATCTTTGTGCAGTGGAATTATGGCCATTTTTTCTCCTTTAGTGAAGTTTCCTGAAACAAACAATACTAGCTTCCAAATTTTCTATATGAGTATAAGTGTTTAAAAATAGTAATCGGAAACAAACAAATATTAAATAAGAAAGCGAGTGAGCAGAAACCTAGCATTTTCACTATATAGGTAACAGTCTCTGAAACAGACATGGAAGAAATAGTGTCTTTTAAAATAATTTAAGAATAAAAAATGATTGATAGGGAAAAGAAATAGATTGCATGGGTTAGTAAAATACTGGGCTGGTATTGTAAATATTACAGAAGGACTAAACACCTAGAAGGTAGATGACACAGAGTCAAAAATTAATGATGAGGGAAAATCTTCCTGGCAGAAACAAACAAACAAACAAAAAGATGATACACTTGGGCCTGTGAAATAGGATATGGAGCTTGAAATTGTGGAGTTATTAATGATGGAGCTTCAAATTACAAATCAAAGGATACTGAAAGGATCAAAAGTGACAGGTATATACAAGTAGTTTGTCCTTGGGCCAACTACCTAATCTCAACTACTGCATCTTTAAACAAGGATTCTGTTTACCTCTAAGAAAGTTTATGATAATTTAATTTGGTAATATATGACAATGTTCATCAAATTTCTCTTGTATCTGGTGATGTAAGAAAGGAAGAAACATCATACAAATCAATTTCCACCCCTCCTAAAGGAAGACATTTCGGAATTATTTAGTTAGCACTAGAAACTAAAAGGACAAAAAATATGAGAGTTCAAAACCTGCTTGATTTTTTTTTTTTTTTCATAAATAGATACGTTATGTATTGATATGCAAGGGAAGTGCTGGGAAGGGAATAGTGTGGTCCCGTTAAATGAAACTGAAGCGGGGAATGGAAGTGCTGGGTAGAGGATGGCGTGGTCCCTGGCAAGGGCTCCACTTCCACGGACCTAGGCGAGGACAGGCATTTTTCTTTTCCTGCCCAAACGTTGTTGTTTTCCAAGACCACCCTGACCTGCCACGCCCTGATCCTGTGCCTATAATAACCCTTAGACCCTAGCAGGTAGACGCACAGGTGACTGGACGTCGAGAGTAGCATATCAGTTGAGGAACACAGGAGTGGCTGAATGTCAACAGGAAGGTACTGACAGGCACCAGCATGCCTGCAGGCCACCAATAGGCAGAAGCAGAATGACACAGAATTTGGCTGGGGCCATCAGGAGAGCCCAGGTCGCTAAGTGGCTTACTCCAGGGGAAAATCTTCCCACTCCATCTCCCTCTCCCTTCTGGCTTCTCCCATCTGCTGAGTGCTGTCTCCCCTCAATAAAACCTTGCACTCATTCTCCAAGCCCAGGTCTGATCTGATTCTTCCAGTACACCAAGGCAAGAACCCAGGATACAGAAAGTCCTCTGTCCTTGTGACAAGGTGGAGGGTCTAATTGAACTGGTTAACACAAGCCGCCTGTAGATGGCAAAATTGAAAGAGCACATTGTAGCCCACTGTCCCTGGGGCTTCAGGAGCTGCAAACATCCACACGAGACAATGCCCTGGGGTGGGAGCACCACAACCTGCATGTCTCTATGCTCCCCTAGAGGTTTGAGCAGCGTGGCACTGAAGAAGCAAGCCATTCCCTCTGTCACACACCCTGGGATGGGGACAGGGGAACTTCTCCCATTTCAGTATGATTATCTTCTAACTTTAATTATTAACTTTTTTTTTTTTTTTTTTTTTTTTGAGACAGAGTTTAGCTCTTGTTGCCCAGGCTGGAGTGCAGTGGCGCGACCTGGGCTCACTGCAACCTCCGCATCCTGGATTCAAGTGATTCTCCTGCCTCAGCCTCTTGAGTAGCTGGGATTACAGGCATGTGCCACCAAGTCTGGCTAATGTTTTGTATTTTTAGTAGAGACGGGGTTTCACCATGTTGACCAGGCTGGTCACGAACTCCTGACCGCTGGTGATCCACCCGCCTCGGCCTCCCAAAGTGCTGGGATTACAGGCATGACCCACTGCACCCGGTCTAATTGCTAACTTCTAATAAACTATACAATGACGTGAAGGCAATGATTAACAATAAAAACAAATTTACTCTGAGGTACACAGCATTACAAAAGCAGCTATTATAACACTAAACATAAGTCTGCAAATCCCCTTTAGCGAATACAGAAACAAACAAAAATTGAAGAGTATATAACATGTCCTCTGAGAGTTAAACTCAAAATCAACAGATCGTGGATCTAACTGAGATAGCCAACATCACCTAAAGGAGATAGGATGAAAACGAACACAAAGAAATGCATTCCCAGGTGAAAAGTAGGCCTCCAAGCACTATCTGGGAAGACAGTAAGCTTTCAGATGAAGTCAAGTGTTCAGTCTTTGTGGCAATCTGTCTGTCAGCGGAGATGGGAACATCAGAGTCTGGGACCAGGAAACCTTTACATTATTACAATGGGTGGTCTTCCTCTGATTTCCAGCTTAGCCAGCAACGTTCTGTCAATTGGCTTTGCATGAAGGTTACCTAAATGGAGTAGATATGCTGGTCTGCAAACCACAACTATTTTTTCCTCCCTTGGCACTTACATTTACCATTTAAACTAAGAAATTAGTATTTTGCTTTTTAAGATTAGTCTCTTGCCATCTTTTCTCTTCTGGCATTCATCATTCTAATAAATCGTGAGATAAAGACAAGGTCAGGTTTTAAATCCAGAAGATGGAGGGCTGAGCCCTTGACCCTAAGTTTCTCCCTAACTATCTACTTTCATTTTGAAGAGAGACACATTATTTAAAAAAAAAGTCTCAATTATTGTTTTTGAACATTAATCTTTTATTATCTGCATGTTTTTACAACCAAAAGACCAACAATATCTGTTCCAAGTTGATTTTCACAACAAATACAAGAAAAAAGAAAGATAGTTTTAGTGAAGTGATTAAAATAGGTCAGCCATATCACACTGTAATTGTAACAGATATGTTAAATCAAAAAACATTAGCATAAGTTTCATATTTAGAAAATTTGCTGATATGATTTATTGCAGAAGAGGAAGATCATTGAGAGAAGATCAGTCAGAAGATAATTAAGAGTAATAAGGACCTGATCATTAGCAGAGAGGGGAAAAATGATTGTATTTAGGAACTCTTCATGTGTGTTCAATATTGCAAGTACAAAAGCTGGCTGGCTGATTAAGCAGAACATGAGTTTATTAAAAGAATATTAAGTAGTTCAAAGAACTACAGAGAAAGCTAGATAACTATTCACAGGTTCCCAGCTGGGGTTCTGGTAACAGTGTACAAACCTGGCTACCAAATTAACTTGATAAGAAAATGTAGCCAAACACAAGTCCAGCTGCTTGCCATCTGAGAAACTGAATACACAAGAAACGAGGTGTGGTGGAAGGAAGGCAGCTTATTAATCAAAGGCTGGCATTTGAGGAATGGCCGGGCTCACGCTTCTAAAAAACCATTTCAAATTTTGGGGCTGAGCGAAGGGGTTTAAAAGGGAAACTTGGTGTGAGAAACATACAGGAGTGTTTCAGGCTGCAGAGACTGTGTGTCTTCTTCCGATGGCTAACTTGAGTAATTTCACATCGGGATGTCTGATTGGCATCATCTTGACCTCAGCATAGTGGTGGTCACCTAATTGTTTGTGACTCCCCTTAAGCGAGAGGATTCCACACCTGAGCCTCCATGCCTGGTTTGTTTCAAAATTAGCCCTTGGAATTTCTCAGCATGCACATGATCAGATAAGCATGCATGGCACAAGGGAGTGTCTGGTAGGAAAGCAAGAGAAACAGAGTTTTAAAGTACATTTCAAGGCTGTATTCTGAGTTGAGGGGAAACAAAGTTTTAAACTGCATTTTAAAGCTAGGCTACTCAATGACAAAACACACCTCTCCCACTATATCCACCAAGTGGTGGGTGGTATACAGCAAGCATTATTGCCAGATTGAAGTGTAATGCCGCCACTACGTGTTTGCCAGGATCTTGACCTTATTTTTATTTTGTTTTGTTTTGTTGGTTTGTTGTTGTTGTTAGGATCTTGGCCTTCCAATTATTACCAAGCACCTCTGCCATCACTCATAAACAATACAACAAATTCTGCATGGGGTCCCCTAACTCAGTGTGCTTATTTTTTTAATCAGACCCTCAAGACTGTTTATTTAATTGTTATAGACTAGGTCCTGAATACAAAGAAGATGAGAAAAGCTGGATATTTTTATTTCTATCTGACAGAGGCAGGAAACAAAGGAGGGAAATTTCCCCCTAAATATAAACAATGTGTTAAAAATGGTAGATATTCCAGAAATGAATGATAAATTATACTCTCAAGAGACATTTCAGAATTCAAATTGCTATATTGATTGGAAGTGGTTGGTAAGATGTAGCAAAGGAGAAGGTCGGGGGAAGGAGATGGAGAATAAAAGATCAAAGATGACTTCAAGGTTTTATATTTTGAAGTGTGTGTTAAAATTTCAACTGTATTTTACACTTTGTGAACTATTTAGCAAATAAAAATTTAAACAGTACACTATTATATAAGTTACTTGAATTAACATATTTTAAAATTAATTAAGCATAAATATTCATTGGGCATATAAAAAGCACTTCCTGTGGAAAAAAAATATACATTAGATTTTGGCCTTAAGAAGTAGGCCAGTTGTGATGTCTCAGGTCTGTAATCTCAGCACTTTCAAAGGCTGAGGCAGGAGTAATGCTTGAGGTCAGGAGTTCGAGACCTGTCTGGGCAGCACAGCAAGACTCTGTCTGTACAAAAAATTAAAACATTTGCTAGACATAATGATGCACACCTGTAATCTTAGCAACTTGGGAGGCTGAGACAGGCAGTTAGCTCGAGCCCAGGAGTACAATGTTGCAGTGAGCTATGATCAGAATACTGTACTCTAACCTGGGTGACAGAATGAAACCCAGGCTCAAAAAAAAAAAAAAAAAAACAGTTTAGGTTTTGAGGAATCTCCTCCATAGCGGTTGTACTAATTTATATTCCCACAACAGTGTGCAAGTGTTCCCTTTTCTCACATCCTCACCAGCATTTGTTATTGCCACGTCTTTTGGATATAAGCCATTTTAACTGGGATGAGATGATATCTCATAGTTTTGATTTTCATTTCTCTGATGATCCGTGATATAGAGCACTTTTTCATATGCCTGTTTGGCATTTGTTTAAGAATGTAATTGGACTCTTTGTAACTCAAAGGATAAATGCTTGAGGGGATGGTTAACCCCATCTTCCATGATGTGCTTATTTCACATTGCAAACCTGTATCAAGTCATCTCATGTACCCCATAAACATATACACCTACTTTGTACCCCAAAACACTTTAAATAATGAAATAAAATAAATACATAAGTAAAATTTTAAAATGAGAAGCAAAAGTTTAAAATTATAAAGTAGAAGACAACAGGCATTTGAAAGCTATTAGTTTAGACTATGTGACCAGGTAGCATAATATGTGCTATTGACTTAGGTTGGCAGGCTAGCAGTAGCTTAAATCAAGATGAAGATTCCTCAGTGGTGCTTTCTTTACCTGAGTTATGGAAGCATGCATGAGGTAAGTGTTTGTTTGTATGCGCCAAGTACGTGCATTTTCATTTCCAATGTTCAATGTACTGAGGACAGAGGCCAAGTAATTCTTCAGTAAACACATATTTATGCAAGATTCATCATACACCAGGAATCATGCAAGGCACAAATGATTCAGAGAAAAATAAAACAAGATCTCTATTCTACAAGAGCCCGAAACTTGACAAATGTTATGATAAAATTAAACTTTGGTAGTAGGAAAGGAGATACAAAGGTAGTCGTTATAAAACAGATGTTAAGGAGGAAATCTCTGGAAAATGTAATACCCAGAGGACATTTTTGATATTTATTTATTTGAGACATAGTTTTGCTCTGTTGCCCAGGCTGGAGTGTAGTAGTGAGATCTCGGCTCATTGCAACCTCTGCCTTCGGGGTTCAAGTGGTTCTTCTGCCTCAGCCTGTGAGTAGCAGGGATTACAGGCACCTGCTACATGCCCTGCTAATTTTTTACATTTTTAGCAGAGACTGGGTTTCACCATATTGGCCAGGCTGTTCTCAAACTCCTGACCTCAGGTGATCTGCCTGCCTCGGTCTCCCAAAATTCTGGGATTACAAGGATGAGTCACAGTGCCCATCCCCTGAAGGACATTTTTTAAAAATGATGTAACCAAATGAGGAATTGGAGAAGTATCATTGGTTCATGACTTGCAGCTACAAATGACTTTGTTTTAATTAGTATCACCACTTTTGAATGTTGTATATTTTTCAAAAAATAGAGAAGAATAGGTTTATCAACTTTGCTTTTTTGCTTTTTTTTTTTTTAAAGGCAACCACAGACATAGTTTTCTTCCCATAACCTTGTAAGGAAAATGCAAAAGTAAAAATTATAAACCACTAAACATAGATACAAATTATTATACAAGAATGGAGTGTCATGTATATAAATTGAATTTAATACTGGCCGGATCAGATAAGTGTTCACTGCACCCAGGAATGTCTAATGTTGAAGAAGACAATAAAACATTTAACATAATAACACACAACAATCTAGTTATCAAAGTAATACATCTCATGCTTATTATTTCATGATGCCTTTTAAAAATTTTAGATCTCTATTAGTTCCAAAATGAAACAGATTAACAAGACAATAGAACCTCTTTACATTTACACATTTTTTAAGACCATCTTTTCAACCTCATAAGTTGTATGATTAAAAGTAATTACTGCTTTTCATGGAACTCAGTTCAAGTGTTCAGGAATGGCACTGGACTGTGTCTTTGCAGTCTTGTTGCTACACTCCCCACTTGAATATTTTTTGGATGTGCGAATGTGGTATCCCTTTTCCCCACAACCCCAGCCCTCTTGCTTATGACTGGATTCCACCATTAATTGTGGCAATAATGTGCCAATTATTCCACACCCCTAACTGTCCTCATAGCCATTTTAACGGTCTTTCAAAAGCAATGCCTCTGATATCTGTCAAAACTTTCCCATACTCCTTGGAAATACTTGTGTAAATCAATCTAGGTCCAAACCTTCGATTACAAATAAATGAATTCAAAAGTACCACTCTACCAGGTAAATTATCTTACAGCATAGAACAATGCCAGTGTATGACCTGAGAATCTTGAGATATTTGAAGGCTTGAGAATTACCTTTATCAGTTTTACAGGATAAAACGGGTCAACAGCACTTCAGGGCTGGGAATAAGATGTCATGAGTGATGGTGTTGGTGACTATCTGGGAGTTAGAGACAGAAGGGAAAATGTCGCCCACTACAAAATGATGATAAGAGGAAAGTCACATGGCTGAGCGTTGACATCTTTAAGAAAACATCTTGCAAAGCTCTTGCTTCAAATATATTTCTAGGGCTACTAATACAGAAAACAAGCATACCATTTATATTAAATTTAACTTAAATTATTAAATAATCAAATGCTAATAAAATATCTTGTAACCTTGGATAATCACATCAGCTGTTGGAAAGCAATAGTACCATTTTAAGTCCGGTTTAAAAGAAGCAAGAATAAAAGTATTAAAACACAACACTGATCTAGACATGTTGAAATGCAGTAGGTTAGACATAAACAGAAGTAGAATACTGAAAAGAACAAATGCAAGTGAAATCTAGTGTCTTAAATTTTTTTTTTTTTTAGTTTCTCATTTAACATTAAAATTTCAGATACTTATTTAAAATTAGTTAGTGCTATAAGGGTAACCTTGGTGTTATCTTCAAAGTAGGTTGAATTGAACTGCCGAATCCACTATCCTATTCTCAAAATACAGTCCGTGTTCCTTCTCTGTAGATGGCTCACTTTAGATTCCTCATTCACTTTGAAATAAATGACTTCAAAAGGATTGAATTTGGTTAACCTGCAAATGTGAGTGATAGTGTCAAGGTGCAACTCAATAATTAATACAATTAACTAATCATTGAGATTGTGGAGGTGTCCATTTGACTTTAATAAACCACTTTCTTTTAGGATCTGTTCACCTCTCTCAAAATACCAGTGGAAATTTGTGTATTTAAGTCACTTTTAACACACAATTTAAGTGTTTAACTTAAAGGATAATGTATATAAATTTTCTCACAAAGTGAGGAAAATTAAGTTGATTTTAAAATAAGAGGACACAATTTCTGTCTGAGTTTTGCTCCAGGAGACAAACTAATTCTCCCAATTTAACTATTGTTATCTAGGTATTAGGAGGATAACAATCTGATTTAATCACTTTAAGAAGTGAATGGGAGAGAGTTCTACCCACTATGCCTAGAGAAAATTCAATGGGAAATTTCAAACTGATGACTTTTCAGGGAATATGACATTGCAAAGTGGGAACAAAACAAGTCAAATTATGATGAGACTTTTTTGAGCTAGGATACACTTTTTTGACTTTTAAATTTTCCTTAATCCTCAGACTCTATTTTCCTGATTACCCTAGCTCTGAGTAGGGCCTTTTGTTCACATGTTCCTTTTATAGATGGGCTTGCTTATGGCAAAATATGATTTCAGAAAATTTTCTGAAGCCACAGGAATTCAAGAGAATGAAGGATTTCTTTCTACTATAAACAATTCATAGATAATTATGGGTTAATTTCTGNGCTTATTATTTCATGATGCCTTTTAAAAATTTTAGATCTCTATTAGTTCCAAAATGAAACAGATTAACAAGACAATAGAACCTCTTTACATTTACACATTTTTTAAGACCATCTTTTTCAACCTCATAAGTTGTATGATTAAAAAGTAATTACTGCTTTTTCATGGAACTCAGTTCAAGTGTTCAGGAATGGCACTGGACTGTGTCTTTGCAGTCTTGTTGCTACACTCCCCACTTGAATATTTTTTGGATGTGCGAATGTGGTATCCCTTTTCCCCACAACCCCAGCCCTCTTGCTTATGACTGGATTCCACCATTAATTGTGGCAATAATGTGCCAATTATTCCACACCCCTAACTGTCCTCATAGCCATTTTAACGGTCTTTCAAAAGCAATGCCTCTGATATCTGTCAAAACTTTCCCATACTCCTTGGAAATACTTGTGTAAATCAATCTAGGTCCAAACCTTCGATTACAAATAAATGAATTCAAAAGTACCACTCTACCAGGTAAATTATCTTACAGCATAGAACAATGCCAGTGTATGACCTGAGAATCTTGAGATATTTGAAGGCTTGAGAATTACCTTTATCAGTTTTACAGGATAAAAACGGGTCAACAGCACTTCAGGGCTGGGAATAAGATGTCATGAGTGATGGTGTTGGTGACTATCTGGGAGTTAGAGACAGAAGGGAAAAATGTCGCCCACTACAAAATGATGATAAGAGGAAAGTCACATGGCTGAGCGTTGACATCTTTAAGAAAACATCTTGCAAAGCTCTTGCTTCAAATATATTTCTAGGGCTACTAATACAGAAAACAAGCATACCATTTATATTAAATTTAACTTAAATTATTAAATAATCAAATGCTAATAAAATATCTTGTAACCTTGGATAATCACATCAGCTGTTGGAAAGCAATAGTACCATTTTTAAGTCCGGTTTAAAAGAAGCAAGAATAAAAGTATTAAAAACACAACACTGATCTAGACATGTTGAAATGCAGTAGGTTAGACATAAACAGAAGTAGAATACTGAAAAGAACAAATGCAAGTGAAATCTAGTGTCTTAAATTTTTTTTTTTTTTTAGTTTCTCATTTAACATTAAAAATTTCAGATACTTATTTAAAAATTAGTTAGTGCTATAAGGGTAACCTTGGTGTTATCTTCAAAGTAGGTTGAATTGAACTGCCGAATCCACTATCCTATTCTCAAAATACAGTCCGTGTTCCTTCTCTGTAGATGGCTCACTTTAGATTCCTCATTCACTTTGAAATAAATGACTTCAAAAGGATTGAATTTGGTTAACCTGCAAATGTGAGTGATAGTGTCAAGGTGCAACTCAATAATTAATACAATTAACTAATCATTGAGATTGTGGAGGTGTCCATTTGACTTTAATAAACCACTTTCTTTTTAGGATCTGTTCACCTCTCTCAAAATACCAGTGGAAATTTGTGTATTTAAGTCACTTTTAACACACAATTTAAGTGTTTAACTTAAAGGATAATGTATATAAATTTTCTCACAAAGTGAGGAAAAATTAAGTTGATTTTTAAAATAAGAGGACACAATTTCTGTCTGAGTTTTGCTCCAGGAGACAAACTAATTCTCCCAATTTAACTATTGTTATCTAGGTATTAGGAGGATAACAATCTGATTTAATCACTTTAAGAAGTGAATGGGAGAGAGTTCTACCCACTATGCCTAGAGAAAATTCAATGGGAAATTTCAAACTGATGACTTTTCAGGGAATATGACATTGCAAAGTGGGAACAAAAACAAGTCAAATTATGATGAGACTTTTTTGAGCTAGGATACACTTTTTTGACTTTTAAATTTTCCTTAATCCTCAGACTCTATTTTCCTGATTACCCTAGCTCTGAGTAGGGCCTTTTTGTTCACATGTTCCTTTTATAGATGGGCTTGCTTATGGCAAAATATGATTTCAGAAAAATTTTCTGAAGCCACAGGAATTCAAGAGAATGAAGGATTTCTTTCTACTATAAACAATTCATAGATAATTATTTGGGTTAATTTCTGATTTTTAAATAAAAAATGAAGGAAAATTTAATTTTATTAAAGATTGGCATTTTATACTGTTCATTTGAAAACAAATAGTTCATATCTTATTTAACTTGACAGTTACTCTGATGACTAAGTAAATGGAAATATTTCTTCTCTTTGTCCCATACTCTTTCACTTCATTATGTGATACTGATGACAAGGTTTTCACCTAGATTGCAGCTAGCAGGCTTGAACATCGCCTGCCAGAAGTGATTAATACCAATCAAACAGAGTTTGTTCAGTTGGAAAGACTGGCAGAAAACATTTATCATCTTCTAAAGGAATTAGAGTTCCAGATTGGCTCTGTGCTTGAGATAAACAGGATATAAATGCCTGTGCTCCAATGTTCACTTTGTTATCACAGTTACTGAGCCTATTTATCGAAGCAATGAAAGTAAGCGTGCCCACACTTTCCAATGATCTTTGTGCTTAAACTGCAAACATAAAATCCTTCTGTAATAACTGAAGTTATAATGTCTGAACCTTACAATCATGGGAAACCAAGTAACAGTAGGACAAAACACCGCCCTTAAACTCTTCTGAGATCTCTCCCTAGATAATAAAGCATAAAAGGGGAGAAGTCGGATGTTACCAATCTCACACGTTGAGGAATGTGTTTACGCTTTCCTATTGTTGCATTTTATTGTAAAACCAGTACATTTTACTATTTTTAGTCATTTCCAGGGAAAGACGCTCAGAGAGTTCCTGCCAGTACTAACCCCTGCCTCCTTTTCGA
This sequence comes from Rhinopithecus bieti, assembly GCF_001698545.2. Taxonomy (NCBI): domain Eukaryota; kingdom Metazoa; phylum Chordata; class Mammalia; order Primates; family Cercopithecidae; genus Rhinopithecus; species Rhinopithecus bieti. Next base: position 1,341,818 of record NW_016813386.1, read on the forward strand.
GGAGGTGAAACCAGGTAGCTGAGAAAGACCCAGAAAGGACAAAAATGGGACCAACGACAAGAGTAACATTTGCTAATCTCTTTTTTAAATGGATGTATTGAAATATAATTTTTTTAGAATAAAATTTACTCACTAAAATTATAATGTAGATTTTTAGTATATTCAGAGTTATACAATTATCAGCACGGTCTAATTTTGTGTCCAAAAAAGCAGCTTTGTACCTGTTATCTGTCATTCCCCATTTTCTCTGGGTTCTCCTCCTCCACACTCCTAGGCAAATACGAATCTTCTTTCTCTCTCTGTAGATTTCCCTACTGTGGACATGAGTCCTGTATGTTCATTATCCTATAAAAACACGATTATGAACATTATTGATTTTTTATGGTCTTTCATGACTGGCTTCTTTCACCGAGCACAAGTTTTCAGGTTTCCTCTATGTTGTAGATTGTATCAGTACTTCACTCCCACATTTACTCATCTCTTAAGGTTGCCTTTGTCTCTCCAGTGCTACCGCCCTTTCCCCCGACCACTACAGCTGGACTTTTCAAAGCCAGTCACTTTCCTGTACCAGCTCCAAGTTCCTCAAAGTTCACACCTGGGGCTGGGTGCAGTAATCCCAACACTCTGGGAGGCCAAGGCTGGTGGATCACTTGAGGCCAGTAATTCCAGACCAACGTGGCCAACACAGTGAAACTCCATCTTTACTAAAAATAGACAGAATTAGCCAGGCATGATGGCATGGACTTGTAATCCCAGCTACTCAGGAGGCTGAGGCTGGAGAATCACTTGAGCCCAGAAGGCAGGGATTGCAGTGAGCTGAGATCATGCTACTGCACTCCAGCCTGGGGTGACAGAGCCAGACTCTGTCTTAAAAAATAATAATTAAAAAAAAAATTAAAAATGTGCGCACCCCATCAACCTTCTCTGTGTACCTTCCAAGGCTAATGCTGGTTACTTACATGCTACCATTTTGTTACCAGCGAGTCTTTGTTCTTAAAGCTCCCAAGTTGGTGGCGGCAGCTCCCAAGATGGCAGCAGGCCTTTTGTTCTCTGACCTGGGGTTCTTGGCCCCATGGATTCCAAGGAATGGAACCTTGGGCCATGTGGTGAGTGATATAGCTCTATTAGAAGCAGCGGGTCACGGAAGAGGACCGTGGAACCCAGCAACTAGTGTTCAGCTCGATTAGGACTAACCCGGGCACTTAGCCATGCAGGAACAATGGTGAGCCTTTAGCCGATTGGGAGCAGCAATGGGTGCCTGGCTGGATCAGGAGCACAGCGGACACCCTGCCAGATTCCGAGGGGTGGAAGTCAGTGGCGGTCTGCGATGGTGGCCTTCAGCAGGGGTGGACAGCTAGTGAAAGCTCAGCTCGAGCCCTAACAAACACGGACCAGAAGAGTGTGCCCTCGCAATATTTAATAGAGTGAAAACCGAGATCCCATACAACAGGAGGGAACCCAAAGGGGGTTGCCCACTCCCGGCTCGAATGCCTGAGGTTTATCTCCCAATCATTGTCCCTCCTCTTGTGCTCTCAGGCAATATATGATTTGACTATTTCTTTACCTCCTGATTTTAGCCTAATTTGTATTTTTGGTGAGCCCTCTTTACTATCTGATTGGTCAGATGTGAGCTGAGTTACAAGCCCCGTGTTTAAAGGTGGGTGCAGTCACCTTCCCCATCTAGGCTTAGGAATTTCTAGTCAGCCTAAGAAATCCAGCTAGTCCTCTCAATTTCAGGGTCTAGGAATGATGCAGTTTGTCTCCTCCTCTAATGTCTTTCCAGTCTGTTTCAGTGGAAACTCTGTCAGGCTTTCCTTAAAACGTTTCTTATTTATTTGCTTAATATTTATTGATTTAGCAAACACAGCTTCTGCTATAAGAAGCAGTGTGACATTGGCTGGACTCCCTAGAATCTTGGGAGCTCTAGAAAAGGATATGTCAGAGGGAAAATGTATTGCCTTCCACGCCAAAAAAAAAAAAAAAAAAAAAAAAAAAAGCATTAATGGCACCAATTAAACTGAAATGCACACCATTCTTACAAGCTTAAAGAATGGAGAAAAAAGATACTACAAAACTGAATGTGAACAAAGTATTTTAGAACTCATTTCTCCTTAAACAATACACAGTAAGATATGTGGCAATAAAAAGTGATAGATGATACACATTACAATACACAAAAGTGTGGAGATCAAAATATCCTAACCTCTATTATATTCAGTAAAGGAATTATATTGTAAATATTTTCTATAACAGTTATGTTAGATCATTATTTTTAAGAGTCTATATTGTAGCTGAAAATAAACAGAGAAATCAGCATTTCTGCTGTAAGAACTCAAATTTCCTAAATGCAATTGTGTGGCTTCTCATTGATTAGGGAAACATCATGAAAAAGAAAAGCACCTGAGGAGAGCACACAACCATTATCTCACGGTTTGTTGTTTCCTTTACTTAACAAACACTTACCCAGCATTCACCACTCATGACCAGACCCCCGAGTAGCTCATTGACTAATGGGCTAGAAGGAGCGCAAAATCAATCCTCACAATACCTCACAAGAAATGTGTGTACCCAGTAAATGTTTTGCATCTCTAAGAGGCCCACATAGGGATTTGGAAGGCCACTTGATCTGATTATTAGAACACAATAGTTAAGACAATCTCATTTACACCAACAGAACAATGGGAACAAAGGCACAGGGGCATGGATGAGCAAGGCAAATTAGGAGGAAGAAAAACACTTCAATTTGCCCACTGATGACAGATGATGAGAGGCAAAGAGGGACCAGAATTCATATCAGAAAGGGTCCTGTTTTGTCATCATAAACAGTTTGAACATTAACTAAAGCTATTGAAGCCATTGTCAAATCTCAGGAAGCTTTCTAGCAAGAGGTAATAGAAGTCACAACGTTAATTACAGAATCACAATGTTAATTACAGAAAATTTAAATGAAGCTTGCAGGAAGAAGAAATAGAAGGCAAGTTACTGCCATTATCCAAGGGAGAAATTATGAGAGCCTTAAATTATGAGAGGCATTGGAAGCAGAAATTTTGAATTTAGATTGTCAATACAGAAGCCCAATCAACCAATATTTATACATGCTATTGCTTCTTTCTTTAAATTAGCTATTGCATAGATATGTTCAATGTGGTCACCATCAGGTAATGTTGCTCTCTTGAAACTTCTGCTTTGGAAGACATGGTGGTTCCAATTTGGGGAACTATCCTTCTCTCCTCTGGGAGAAGGGGTGGGCATGTACTGACATAAAGGCCAAGAACAAAAACTGACAATTAATTAAGAAGTTCAAGCTAAATCTTATTTTATTCTTTCTTTGGCATTGAAATGTCAAAATCCCTAAAAAATAATTTTCTCTAAATAATTTGTTTTGATTTGATAATTGTAACTTAAGAAAAAAAAAAAAAAACAGACTGGAAGTAGCCAGAAAGTACCTATGTAATCCAATTCATCAATCCAGACATGTAAAATAATCTTAGAAACAAGGTTATGCCCTTCCAATGAGCTTGAAATTTCTGCTTGTGGCAAAAGCAATAAACAGTTTCTTACTAATAAAATTGGAGAAAAAAGACACGGGTAGGAGTCTGTGAAGGTGGAAGGTCAACGTTGGTACTTCAAGTACTTACTGAAAAGTATGTGTTGCCTGAAACTGTTTACTTGAGTCAGAACCTTTATTAACTACATTCTTTTCTTCTGGAAGATGGGATTCTACTATAAATTATTTGGATAGATCACAATCTCCAAATTAATTCACCAAGGCTTTCATGCTCCTACACTGAAGTGTATTTCTTAATACAGCTCAAAAGACATCAAGTACCTCGTCCAACCTATTCACCAGCTCTAAATGGGATTTGACATTACGAGGTCAGCATTGCTTTCCCTCATAGATGACTAACAAATTTACGGAGACATAAGTTCACTGTTCTCGTATGGATCACTGCGCAACAGACCACTGTTTTTTGATGGTAACATTTAGGTTTCAGTTATTAAACGAAAGCGGAAACTCAGGCTGTGACAAATTGCTTGGCACCTAAATAATGATCCAGAGAGAGAGTTAGAGGGAAGGTCAACCTGTCTTCAGGTTTCAAGAGGGGAACTTGGTCAATAATAATGGACTTACACCATTTCATGGAATTTTGTGAAAGTCAAATATTAGAAGAAATTAAAATATAATTTAGTCTTCACATCTCATTAATATACATAAAATTCTTTCAAATTACAATGCATTTAAATTTTTCTGAACACTCCTGCAGAGCTAATATTTGTAGCGTAAGAGTAAATAATTATAAAATTACAGTTTGCTTTGTCATGTACTAACCTTTTAATTAAATTCAGCAACCTGAGAGCTTGGGAAACTAATTATCTTATTACTAGAGAAACCAAGTGGGTGAAGAGAAAAATCCATGTGAATCTCCAGTGAAAAGTTGATTCATAGTTTATTGGTTATGTTTACATGAAGCCTAAGGTTTAAATAAATAAATTAGAAATGTGTTCCAATGTGCCAAATACAGGCAAGCTTTGACTTAGAGCACATGATTCAAGAATGGCTTGTTCAGAGGAAAAATTCAGTAGTGCCATATTGTGTTACAAAGCACAATTTCAACTTTTGCTTTCTATTCAGAGAAAAAGCAAGTAGTTTGACTAATCAGGTGCTTTCTCTTGTTTATGTCTCCATCATGTTAATTGTACTCCCTCTCTTCACTTAGACAACAAGTTTTCCATGTTTAACAATCATAACCTTAACTGTTCTTCACCCCTCACTTCTACTTCATTGCTCTACCATCTTCACAGCAGATGGAAAAAATGTGTTTTCTTTATCTTTAGCTACAAATCAGAAAGCATTTTTCCCACCAAAGCACGGATTCTCATAGAATCGATGTTAAATGCTTGTTGGATAGAGATGAAAAAGCATGAATGAATTCCCTTCTCCAATGCATAATTCATGTATCAATTTAATAAAAATGTATTAAGAACACAGTATATGCCAGTTACTAGGGATAAGAAAAGCAAGAAACAAAACAAAGCTTCCAGAAATGTCCTTCCTTGTAGAGGACAAAGACAAAGTACATATAATACAGTTAATGGATACTGTAGATTGCTTAACTGACATCCATTCTTTCCTTTCGCTTCTAAATAGACCCTCAATTCTCTTTAATTATCCACAACTTCTTCATGAAGCCATGGCTCTGGAAATATGACTTCATTATTCTAAGCCAGTAGCTCTAAAAATGGGACTAATTTTGCCCTCCAGGACATATTTGGCAATGTCTGAAGACATTGTTCATTGCTACAACTTGGGGGAATGCCATCTAGTGAGTTGAGGACAAGGATGTTGCTAAGTAGCCTACAATTCACAGAACAAGGAATTATCTCGTTCAAAATGTCAATATCGTTACTATTGAGAACCTGGCCTAAGTTGAGTTAAGTAACCCTATTCCTTCCTGATTTAGGAATGAATCTAGTTGTGAGATTATAGCTTCCTTCTGGCAACTGTCATTGGTCTAGTGGGTTCAATAAAAATAATTGTAGAAAGGCTTTCTCTTTCACCCTTTAGAAGTGAATAAGGGGACATTTTGCTCCAATTATTTATTGCAGTTAGCTTGGCTTATTTGGCATATAGAAAGTAAAGCCAACACAATAAAGCGTGCAAAAAACACATTCTTTTGCAGAGAGGAAACCAGAACCTTGATAATGGCATACTTTGTGTCTGTGTGAAACAACACGTTGCTTCATTGTTAAAGTTAGTTTGTGTTAGGCTTTCTATTACTTGCAAAGAAAAGTCTCCTAAGCAAAGATAACGTTAAGATATATTTATGTACTGGGATCTAGTGGAGTACAAAATAGAGTCAACCAGCAAAACAAAGAAAAGTCTGGAATGACTTTTCCAAGGAAAAACTAAGTTGAGTCCCAGCCAGCCAGATGAAAGGGTGGGAGAGGAAAGATAGTTCAGATAAAGTGAGCATCCTGTACAAAAGCCTGGCAAGAAGAGGGCATGGCACACTGGAAGAACTACATGAACTTCAGTGTGATAGAACAGTGAATGTGTGTTTTGTGGGTGAGGGAGAGTGACAAGAGCATTATCCTCAAGAGTTGTCTTAGGACTGACTCAGAAGACCTTGTGCACCAAGCCAAATAATTCAAACAGTTTACTGAGACCAGAGAGAACTATTGAAAGATTATAAGAATTAGAGTGGTAGGATCATATTTATGTTTTTGAATAATCACTATAACTATGCTGTGAAGACTAGAATGCGGAGAGAGAAAAAAAAAAAAAATCAGGGCTGGGCACAGTGGCTCACTCCCGTAATCCCAGCACTTTGAGTTGCCAAGGTGGGCGGATCACGAGGTCAGGAGTTTGAGACCAGCCTGACCAACATGGTGAAACCCCGTCTCTACTAAAAATGCAAACATTAGCCAGATGTGGTGGCACACACCTGTAATCCCAGCTACTCCGGAGGCTGAGGAATGAGAATTGCTTGAACCCAGGTGGCAGAGGTTGCAGTGAGCCGAGATCGCAAAATTGAACTCCAGCTTGGGCAACAGAGCAAGACTCCATCTCAAAAAATAAAAAATAAAAAAATAAGCTGAGCATAGTGGCTTCTGCCTGTAATCCCAGCACTTTAGGAGTCTGAGGCTGCCAGATGACTTGAGGCTAGGAGTTGGAGACCAGCCTGGCCAACATGGTGAAACTCCATCCCTATTAAAATACAAAAATTAGATCACATGTGGTCCCAGCTGAGTTGTGAGGATGACTTCAGCCTGTGGTGGGCAGGGGTGAGGGAAGTGGGGACAGGTTGGAGACCCTGTCTTAAAAAAAAAAAAAATCAAGAGAATTGACCCTATCTGGGGCTGTTACAGTCACTTAATAACAAATACTGAAAGCTGGACCTAAAGTGATTCCAGATGCCAAAAAGAGTAGAGAGGAGGGCATAGAAAACACCAAGCAATATGAAAAAGGCTAGATTTGGCAGGGTTCACTGGTTAACTGGAGGTAGAGATGGGAGATGGGAGAGAGGGAAAAAACAATGAAAATGAGAACCAGAACAGTAACAACCAAAAAAACTTAATAAAAGTGGTCAATCCACCCACTGTGGAGTGCAAGAGAATCAAAATGTGAGAAAAGGTGATACATTAATCTATTGACGTACTGAGGTTGAGGTAAGAGAAACCACTGTCTGTAACTGGACCCCAGAGACTGGTAGAGAGAGGCAGGAAGAAGGAGCTGGGGGATGAGAAATAACCATTATTATCTCTGAAAATCAGAAAGGTGTGGTCGAGAAAATAATCCCCACACCCCAACATGTCCTTATGCTAATCCCAACGATTTGTGAATGTCACGTGGTAAAAGAAATTCTGCAAATTTGATTAAGTTGGGATCTTGAGATATAGGGATTATTCTGGATTATCTGGGTGGGTCAAATATAATCACAAGAGTTCTTGTATGAGGGAAGCAAGAGGATCAAAGTCAGAGAGAAGATGTGACAACAGCAGCACAGTTTGGAATCATGGGCTTTGAAGGTGGAGGAAGGGGCTACAAGCCAAGACATGAAGATAGGCTCTTGAAGCAGGAAGAGACACATGTGGAGGCTAAAGTAAGTCCATCCTGGAGGCTAATCTCCCATAATACTTCTGATTAACCTCGATTCTAAGAATATCTCTGAGATTTTCAGTTTCTATTTTGTTCCTTATATGAGAGCACATGCTTACCATAAATCCTGCCCTTAGATCAAATTTTCACTTACTCCCCCTGAAGCATGTATACCCTTTCCCTACAGTGCACCATCCCTGGGTCTGAGGGGTAAAGGAGTGGAGAGCTGTCTTGTAGTAGCCCAAGACCATGCTTCTGTCCAGTAAATTTCCCAATAAAATCACCCTATAATGACAAACTGGATTCTTCCACCGCTTTTGATTTCTTGGCTCTTTCTGCATTAAGAGGCCACTTTGCATGTAAGGCCTTTTTTTTTATGAAACAGCAAAGAAATGAATTTTTCTCAAAGAGCCTCCAGACTGAAGAGGAAGAAGAAACCCTGTTGACACCGTGATGTTAGGACTTCTGTACTGCAGAACTGTGAGCTAATAAATTGGTGTTAAGTCACTACATGTGTGTAATTTGTTAGCCTATCAATGAAAATTAATACAGGTAGTAAATATGTAGATGAAATAGCCAAAAAGAAAATTTAGCATCTTAATGTGTATATTTATTTAACCACATCAAATTTAATCGCACTTTCAATTATCTTTGTGGAACAGCAGTGAAGACTATATAAACTCTTTGCCAGTGTACTCTCAGTTGATGCTTACACCTCAGTTGATGCTTACACCAATTTCCTGAATTAGCACTACTTTTCTTCATTGATGAAGAAACTGAAACAGGGAGGTTAAGGAGTTGACACAGTGTCACATGGTTGGTCAAAATGGATTCTTCAAGAAGAAAATAAAAAACTATTTGTCTTGTGATTTTTAGAGTATTGAGGGGAGGTTAAATTCACATGTTCCTTTCAGTTTATGGTCCAGCCCTTTAGCTAAAATACTATGTTACAACCATATGATAAGAATAAGGCAGTAGTTGAGAGAGTTCCAATGTACAGTCTAGGGTTTGCAAGCAGTAAGGGTAAATCCTACAGTGCTAGAGAACTTGTGTTCTTCCAAAGTTGCCTGCTTGTTTTTGTTTTTGTTTTGGTTGTTTATTGTTTTAGCTGTTGTAAGACCTCGTTCAAGTATTCTGTTATTTTATGATTTTCCACCACTCATAGATGTTTTACTATGAGTACAATGTTAATGCATGAGTTTAATTTATAAATTATAGATGATTGATCAAGTTTGCATTAATTATATGGTTTTAAGTGAAATGACAGCTATTTCTGAATTTAGTTGCTGAGTTCTAACTTAAACAACTTTGTGTTGGATCCTAGTGTAATCAGGTTACTGCTGAATTTGGAATAATTACATTTATTTGTGTTGTAACATATGCAACCATCACCTAATGAAGCACGCTTATAAAACTGCTGCTAATGGAAGAGCCCTAACCATAAAATGATGTGTTTCTTGTTTTGCACAGTTTACAGAATGTTTATATTATTCTGTCTTCTTCAATAAATTCTACAGATGAAATACCTCTCTCCAGGATTTCTGCATTTAAAATTCAAAGGATTTTTTGACTTTATAAAGTACCTTATATATTTTGTTCTTTAAAACAAATTTGTGTATATAATGGAATTTATGTGAATTACGTTCAAATGTAATAATCAATGAACTAACAGAGTTTGAAAACTTCTTCAGTTAAAGACTGAATAGTCACTGTTTCAGCTTTGTATGTCTTAATAGTCTCTGTCACAGCTGTTCATCTCAGCCAGTGTAGCATGAAAGCAGCCAATTGCCGGTACATAAACCACTGGGTGCAGATAGTAGATGGGTTCCAATAAAACTTTATTCACAAAATGGGCTGCAGGAAACATTTGTTCTGCTGCCTACAGTGGGCCTACCTCTGTGTCTCAGAACCTCAAAAAATAAGATTGAAACGACAGATGTTTTCAATTGGGAGAGAGACACAGGTAGCAGACATTTTGGTTCCAATAGTTGCCTGGTTGTCTTCCTAGAGTCATTTTCTTTCTGAGTGCGTCATGTGGTTTAACTCCCTAATCCAGAAGGGGCAAAGAAATGAATCAAGGTATTAAAACAAATAGACTGGCGTGGTGGCGGCGCCTGTGGTCCCAGCTACTCGGGAGGCTGAGGCAGGAGAATGGCGGGAACTGGGAGGCGGAGCTTGCAGTGAGCCGAGATGGCGCCACTCACTCCAGCCTGGGCGACACAGCAAGACTCCATCTCAAAACAAATAAATAAAAAAAATTAAATGAATAAATAAATAAAATCATGGCAAAGTGAATATATTTAAGAATTCTTCACTTTGGGAGGCCGAGATGGGCGGATCACGAGGTCAGGAGATCCAGACCATCCTGGCTAACACTGCGAAACCCCGTCTCTACTAAAATACAAAAAATATTAGCCGGGTGTGGTGGCGGCGCCTGTGGTCCCAGCTACTCGGGAGGCTGAGGCAGGAGAATGGCGGGAACCCGGGAGGCGGAGCTTGCAGTGAGCCGAGATCGTGCCACTCACTCCAGCCTGGGCAACAGGCTCCGTCTCAAAAAAACAAAAAAACAAACAAACAAAAAAAACACCTCAATATCTGTAGACTAAAAGAGTTTAGAAGCTCCAAATTTGGAATAAAGAGATCACCTTCTCTCTTCATTTTCCCTCAGTCTAGCCTGAATAATTTTGCTCTGCATTCCACCTCACAAATTAGATTTTCTATTTCAATAACTAGGACCTCAGAACAAATTTATGTTCACCTTTCCTCTTAGGGAAAATGACTGACTACTACTGTGTGGATATTGCACACTGACTCTTAAGGGATAAAAAAGACAGGGTCACATTCCACTTTTTTCATTAGGACTAAAGTGCCAACTGTCCTGTTACACAGTCACTCTACAATTCAGTTCTCAGCTGAACAGAATTGCAGAAATGCTGATGGAGCTCTCCAGTATAAAATAGAAAGAAAGGGCAGAAAAGGTAAGGTAACAATGAGACCGTTATTGTAGTATATCATCACTCCAGTCTTCCCAGGCTACCATCTAAATATAAAACATATATGATTATTGAGGGCCTTAAAAAATCACTAGAAGGAGATGCAAAATATGCATTCTCAGCACCATTACTTGCAAATGAGTTCAGAAAACAATTTTGCTTTCCATTTGTACTTTTCTGTTTTACTACAAAGTTGCTTCATTAGCAGTCTTTCTAAGCCAGATAGAGAAATATAATATCAAGTATAATTGTAAGCATAATCAACACTTATATATAATTAAAGAATAAATTTGTAAAGCTTTGGAAAGAAAATCTAATGTAGAATAAACCTACTGTTTAAAATGAAAGACAGGGGAAAAAAGAAAGATTAATAGATATGTGCTCCCATGGAATGAGGGCTCTCATGCATTCAGCGTGAAATTGGTATTCTGCCATTAAAAAAAGAGAGACATTTTAGAGACCTTTTCAGATACGAGAGGAGGTACTCAAACCCACATACACACACACACACACACACACACACACACACACACATTTTGAGGTGAGTGAAGGAAATGATAACCATAACAAAGACTTATTGGATATCTTGTTATTCTCACCTGATTTTAAAATCATACTAGTATTTATTAATGAGTATAATACAGAAATTTGAATAGAGGCAACTCTCATATGCTTACCATTATCACCTCAGAGGACCGCTAGATCATGTCCTTTCCATTTGCCACAGCTTTATTAAATAACTTTCCATTAAATATTAATACATTTTGGAGAAAACTTTTATTAAATGGTATTTTATGTAGTTAGAATGAAAACTGTAAAAAATTATATACATTTATGTAGGAGAAAATATTTAAAGTACTGCCTAGTACATAGTGCTCAACAAGACTCAATTTTTTATGGACAGAAAGACTATTCATATGGACATTTGCTTGGGCTAGGAATCAGGACACTTTCTCTCTCTGCCATAGTACAGACTTATTACAACTCACACATCTAATATCTTAATTTTCTCTTCAAAACATGTGGTTTTCAATAGATGATGCTGCTAACAGACAATAGGCATTGCTGCATTTTTTTTTTTTTTTTTTTTTTTTTGAGACGGAGTCTGGCTCTGTCGCCCAGGCTGGAGTGCGGTGGCCGGATCTCAGCTCACTGCAAGCTCCGCCTCCCAGGTTCATGCCATTCTCCTGCCTCAGCCTCCCAAGTAGCTGGGACTACAGGCGCCCGTCTCGTCGCCCGGCTAGTTTTTTGTATTCTTTAGTAGAGACGGGGTTTCACCGTATTAGCCAGGGTGGTCTCGATCTCCTGACCTTGTGATCCGCCCGTCTCGGCCTCCCAAAGTGCTAGGATTACAGGCTTGAGCCACTGCGCCCGGCCTGCTGCATTTCTTTCTATTTCTCCTATAACTCCTCTACATGTGAAAGGCAAACCCACCTTTACCCCACTCCCAGGACAAGTTGTAAGTGTCAGCTTCAGCTCCAGTCCAGCAGGTCAGTCAATGTATTTCTCCAGTGGAATTGAATTGCTTCTCAGGAGTTCTCTTGGTCATTCTTGGACTCTTTTCGTGATTTGAACCTAGATAAATGTAACCTGAAGATCTGAGAAAACCACCTTTCAACAGTGATGTGAAGTTTGTTTAAAAACGGAATCAACATAGAAGAAGCAGGTTGCTAAGAGGGGAGAGAAGAGACAGGAGACAGGAGAGAAGGAAAGAGTCTGTTGACACTGGGTTGAGCTCATGTTTTCAGCAGAAGTCAGATATATCCTTGGATTGTTTGGCCATATTAGATTTTTAGCCAAAGTCAGTTCAAATGCAGTGTGTTGGCTAGTCACAGTGGCTCATGCTTGTAATCCCAGCACTTGGGGAGGCTGAGGCAGGAGGATTGCTTGAATATAGGAGTTTGAGACCAGCTTGAGCAATAGAATGAGACCCCATCTCTACAAAATATTTTTTAATAATAAAAACTGGAAAAAAAAAAAACAAATGCAGTGAGTCATCTTTGCCTAAAAGAAAAACACCCCTAAAATTTGAGTCCTAACGGTCTACATTACTATAAAGTACAATAAAATTTATGATACTGTACAATAAATTCATGTGTAGAACTTTATATTCAAAGTGCTATTTTGTTATCACTTATTAGCTAGGTAAGTATTATACCCAGCTTTCACGCTATTTAAGCCTGTTTTCTTGTATGTAAAATAATACACTCATATTGGTCTTCAAAGAAGACTTACTCTCTATCTGGTCTGACCCAGTCTACCTTTCAAATATAACTTTTGAGAATCCATTCTCTGAACTCTACTCATTATCCTTATTTTTTTTAATGCTTCTCAAGTAGAATACTCATTATCCTTAAACATGTTATGTACATTCACTTTTCATTTCTTTGAACATGAGTTTTTCATTGTCCACAGTGGCCTGCTTACTTTTCTCTGTCTGACAGAGGATTCTCCTAGACCTTGCTTAATTGTCAGTCTATGAAATTTTGGTTGACTGCTTCTGGAAATTTACTACATTGCCCTCGTATTAATCCCTGCATGTCTCTGTTATGTCTCTCATTATTTTAAATTGCAATCATTTGGTAGTTTTATTTGTGTGATTGTGATTGTGGGAAGTGCTGGGAGGGAATAATTTTTTCTTGGAATCCTTGGTGCGTGCATACATATTTGTGTCCACACACGCACACCAACACACACACACAGGTACACAAATGATGTTTGGAAATGCTATTTAGGGAAATTTACCCATTGCAAAGGCATTAATGGGAAAGATACGAAATAGCAGAAAATAGGGAGGCAAGTTAGAAAATTACCCAGAATCACTGATTAAAATTCGAATCTTGTGGCTTTGACCTGGTATCGTCAGTGTCTAGTATGTAGTTAGTATTCAATAACTATAATTCTTTTGTTTGTGGTTTACAAAAAATAATTATTGAATGGACGGCTCAGCCTAGGGAAACTATGAAAGAAACTGAATATCTTTAATGACATTTTTTATTTACCTATTATTGTTTAACAAGCCACTCCAAGATTTAAAATAAAGTTTTAATTGGCTCCGAATTCTGTATGCCAGCAATTCAGGTGTCTGATTTTTCTGTAATCATCTGGATTTTGACTGGCAGGATAGTTGGTCTAAGGTGCTTCTGCTGGGATGGTTTTCCTGCTTTGTGTGATCATTTGTTTAAAGCAGCTAGCGAAAGCTTCCCTAATCATGTACCACTTTCTAAGAGGGTAAGCTATAAGCCTTCTTTGGGCTTTGACTTATAATCCATTCACTTTTGCCACACTCTGGTATTCAAAACCAAGCACAAGACACACCTAGACTGAAAGATGTGGAAATGCAAGTAAAATCAAAGGAACGTGCATACGTATTTGTAAAGACTCGTTCTGCTTTGAGAATGAAAACCAATGAATATACTAGTGAAAACACATTACATTTAAAGAATACTGACGGAACCTCCATGTAAAATAGCCGTAAAGAAAAGAAAATAAATTCCATTAGATGTAATAGCTAAAATAAGCAATAACAAAGAAAATAGTTTTTTAAAAAGATCGAAGTTTTACTGACATGAGAACTGTGCTAAGTCTTTAACTTACACCACCATACGTAGCCCTCAAGACTATGTTTGGAGATAGGCACTATTATTAATTCAATTTCATAAATTTAAAAAGTAAGCGTTATTGTAGTAACTTGCTATTTATGTTTTTAGAATTGTTAATTTATAAGCTGAAGTATTAGATAATTGATCAAGGTCACTGCATACTTCAGCTATTTAGCATAAGTTTCAAGGGTTCTACTAATAGGGGACTTCATTTATTTTGTGTCTTTAAGACATGGAGAATCACTGTGCTGCACAGATGGGCCTCAAGGGATCCTTCCGCCTCTGCCTCCTGAGTAGCTGAGACTACAGGCACACAACACTGCACCTGCTAATTTATTTTTGATATTTCTAATGTATTAATTTAATACTGATTACACTAAGATTAATAACACCTTACTTATTCTGCCTTGTATTTAATATCTATTTTATTTTTAAAAGTTTTTTCTTCATGTATCCAGATTTTCTTAAAGAAGCATTCATATTTTAGTATTGATCTCCACTGAGTTTTCAATATCATATATCATAGTTATTTCCTTAACCACACAGGGTTAAAATGTAATTTATTCTGAGCTAGTCAGTGACGATATGTACAAAAGCAAATCTTGTTTTTAAGCATACTTCTAAAACTTAGAAAAGGAAACCATTTGTAAAGAAATTGCATTGAAGAATAGTTGTTACAAAAATGTATTAGATAATAATGTAAATTTAAAGTTTAATATTAATTTATTTAAGTAAATATGCACAAAAGCCATAGAACCATAGGATGATATAGCTTAGAACATTCTTAAGAGAAAACAACAGTTAATTTATAACAAGATAAAAAGTACTTAAACGACACACACAAACATACAGACAGCTCTCTTCACAATGATGTTGATCACATGGTCATTCACAATAGTAAAGAAGCAAGTGAAGTGAATTATGTTAGAGTCAGTATTCTTTTATTTAAAGAAGAATTTAAATAACAGGACAATTTCATGGGTTCTGATACAAAGAGAAAAAATAGTAGGTGATGCATATGTCCTTTAAGATGGACTCTCTATTGTCCCTTAACACACTAAACCCCAAATCTTGCATTTTCTTAACACAACAAATATCAAATTTTTATTTATACTATAGATGTAACTGCAGGTCATCAAGGGGCTTTTAGCTTTTCATCAGAGACTCCGGCTAAGAGGCTTAATTAAGATACATTCTTCCTCCAGATCTGTACCACTGCGAAGGAGACATGATGATCACACAATGGTTTTTAAAACTGAAACCAGACTTGCCTGGGGAATATAGGGAGACCCTGTCTCTACAAAAGTTAAAAACTATGTACAGCTGGATATGGTGGTGCACGCCTGTTTTCTCAGCTACGCGGGAGGCTGAGGTGGGAGAACTGCTTGGGCTCAGGATGTTGATGCTGCAGTGAGCTCATCAGGCTACTGTACTCCCGTCTGAGACACAGAGCAAGACTCTGTCTCAAAAAAGAAAAAACACAAATAAACAAACAAACAAACAAAAATGCACCGGAAAGTAACACACATCCTGTACCTGACATATCATTGCCAAATCACGGGTCACACCACTTCAAAACATGTAGGATATTGCAAATGTACCATGTGCCCACAGTCCCATTAAGGAAACAGAAATATAATATTTAATGAACAACTTTATTAACTACTAAAAACATGCTTGCACAGATATACCCCAGGTAATGGCTAAAAAATGAAAATAGTGTACTGTATAGGAAAACAAAGCTAGAAGCTAGATGAAAATCTTCAAAAGCTATGGTAGTGGATGGACTTTAGATGATGTGTTTATCATCTAACTACTTGTCTGTATTATCTATAATAATTACTTTCATAATAGAGAAATTTGTAATAAACGTGATGTGAATTTTAGATTAAAAGACTTAACAATTTTGTTACTACGTCTGTTCCATTATGTAGGTTTTCACTTCCCCATTAAACAGATTGTGCTTATAATGAAAAAAATAAATATATATATTTTCCAAAGCATAGAAGTCTAGAGAAATATCAGTCATTATAAATATTTTATTATTAATAATACACCAAAACCTGGAAAGTTTTATCACTTTTTCTCTGACTGTATTTGTCCAGGACAAATGTCAAATTGATTAATGTCCTGAGCATCTATTGTCATTTTTTGCATAACTCTGAAGAGCAGAACTGAGTAAACTGACAAATTGGGATTAAAACTTCACAAGAAGACCAATGGGATAAATTATACTGTAACCAGTATCATTGAGTGTCAATGTTTTAAGAAAAAACTAGTTACATGTTTTTGGAGTAAAGTCTAAAAAACTGTTTTACATAGTGATAGGTTGAAGACTATCCGTTAACATAAAAATGTAATATAATATAAAAAAGTATAAAATAATAATGATAGCTCAACATGATCATTAGTCAAAGATTATGCCTCTGTAATGCAAACTAACAAATTTTTTACTAATATATGTATTCAGATAAGATTCGTACCTGATTTCTAACTCCTTATTCAGGAACTTGCACATACTGATATAGTTCTTCAGAATCATGCAAATTTCATGAATTTGCTCAGAAGATTATGAAGCTTTGTATATGAATACAAAAAC
This sequence comes from Rhinopithecus bieti, assembly GCF_001698545.2. Lineage (NCBI taxonomy): Eukaryota > Metazoa > Chordata > Mammalia > Primates > Cercopithecidae > Rhinopithecus > Rhinopithecus bieti. Next base: position 1,358,612 of record NW_016813386.1, read on the forward strand.
GGAAAAATCACAAATTTAATCCTGATAATTCAGATTATTTTTATGGATTAATTGACCTTCTTTCATTTTGGAAGGGAGCTTGGAGGCACTGCAATTTAGCAGATTATCTATTTGGTTTCTAGCATTATTTTATTGTGCAAAGGAAACCATAACAGGAAGACCAAAATGTAAGAGATGCAATAATATTATTATGGTAGAAATGGAGTGGGAGAGTTTGTCTTCCTGACCTCCTCCCTTCTTCTCTTTCTGTCTCTAATTCAATGTAAGAGAGACTTGATAACAGGGAAACAAACTCTTGTATTCATTCAATAATGTTAAATTTCTGAAGAATCTTGTCATACTTAAAACAATCCAATTACAGTTTCTCTGTCTTTTTTGTTTTTTAACAATATATGTCCATCTTTTAAGAATGAGAACTTTGAATTTTAAATAGGATGTTCTCATTATGTTAATGTTCTCATTATGTTAATACCTATGGCCTTAGCTCTATGTTAGGTCTTATCAAAATTATATGACCCCATTGTTAGAAATTTTACATCCTAAATCACTGTGGAGAATGCTGCTGTTTGCCTATCCATATATATTCTCTTCTTTCCTCCTCGTGGAAGCAGTGTTGCTATTTTGTCCATCTCTTGCAAGGTCATGAACTCAAAAATGGTGATGCTATTTCAAACCCCAGTAAAAAATTGTGGTTGGTTCAATCCAAACATATTGGTCTTGTTTCTTTTGTCAGTAGATATTTTATAAATTGTCATGTGACCTAGTCTTGATCAATGAAGCCTTAGAGAAACTCTTCTGGTTAACTTTGTGGGACGGTTTTTTCACTACAAGAGAGATGCACAGAAGCTTATGTCATCTTCTTTCTTAAATAATGTTATGTCTGTATGTGATTCTGAAACTACTCCAGCCATTTTTTTCAACATAGACGTACACTGTAAAACAAAGAAACCATGTCTTTGTTTCATGTCATTGTAAATAACAGAAACAAAGTTTTAACAGATTTAAATTTTATTTTCTCACTCAACAAAAAGTGTGAAAGTTGGTGTTTTCTGGCTTCTGTATAGCAGCTCTAAGAATATCAAAAAGAAAGCTTCTCTAATTCTCCCTGTTAGTCCAGAATGGCTGTACATCATGGCCTCAGCCAACATATCTACAGTCAAAACAGTCAAAAGAGGAAGAAGAAGGGAAGAGGAAGTCAAAATGACTTCATGGAGAAACAAAACATTTTTCCACAGGAGCACTCTTTAAAGGGAAAGAGTCTGGGAAAGGAATTGTTTTCTTTCCAGCCTCTGTGGTAGAGGAAGGCAGTCCGTGGTGTTTGAAAATGGAGTGAGCTATCTCCTGTATTTGCCACACTCCTTATGAAAGACATAAAAGAAAGATAGAAACGCCTGGATTGTGGATGATGTTGTTGATCCGCTGAATACAATAACATAGAATTGAAGTTCCTGGACTTCTTATATGACAAAATAAAGGTTCTTACTATTTAAAACACCTGTAATTTGGAATGGAATTGTGTAACACTTGAAAATATCTTTATTAATACAGCCACATAAACATTCAAAATGAACCATAAAGTCTTGTCAATAAAGGTCAAACTGATGAAATAACTAAGTTTTATTTTAAACTCAGAAAGAAGGAATAAAATAAAACTTAAAAGTTTTATCTTTAAATTTAGAAATAATTTTTCTTATCCTTAACTTTCAGATAAACCAATTAGTTGTTGCATAAACATAGTTTCTTACGACTTAATGTCTCTCTTCATCATTAGAATTTAGTTCTTCTGAGAGCAGATATGTTTTCTGCTTTCTTCACTGCTGCGTACACAATGTCCTTCATGCAGTACATACTAAACAAAGCCTCTTGGAAAACATAAGTACTTTCATCCACTTAGGTGAATTTTTGGTACATATGCTTAAAAACAATTTAAGATTTCTTATAATTAATACAGCTTTAATAATTGATTTCTCTTACTTTTAAGATAAGTGGTATGGAAAAAGAAAAAACTTATTGATAGGTGTTTAATAGTTGAAATTGAGATTTTGATGAAATTATTTTTTATTGAAATAAATTTTAAATAATGTTTTAATAAAATGAATTATTCTTTTGCTTTATATTTATCATTGATCTAAGAGAAAATGAGAGCTTTAGATTAATGTTCTCTTCATTCATAAAAGATAACAGGATCTTAATGTAGGACCTTTAATTCAAACTTTTTCTCTAATGGAATTCTTGCTAACACTGAGAGAATAAATATACATATATAAAAATAAGACTTTAACCCACAATCTGCACCAACTTTCCAGGATACTAACCACCATATCTACAACAGACAACCTTGGAAGCTACGTTCTCAGATTGCTGTCTCTAATGACCATTCAGGAAACCAAACAATAGTTTATCTGAGTCAACCCAGGATGGCTAGGACTTCATTATCAATGGACTGCTTTTCCGAATTTTTGTCCCCAATTTCAACAGATAATCAACCAGAGAAAGACAAATATGCACCACTAATCAATCACATGGAATACCTTTTTTCTAGTTAACCCTCGTAAATTCCCCATGCGGAAAGCATCCAATCAGGGCATACAAGATGCCCTCCCTTTTTTCCACTATAAAGGTCTCCAGTTCCTCCGCCTGCCTTTGAGTCATGGCTAAAAAACAAGTCATGATGGCTGACTTATTTTCTATAGCAATAGTCTTTATTTTCTCATTTGGTTGGTTCTTATTTTCAAAGCACATATTGTCAAGAACACATTAACGATTTTACTATAGAATGAAATTTGCATTAAGACAAATAGAGTACATGTTGGTTTTCATAAAAGAAATTCAATAATCATACAATAAAGATGATCATAAGGATATGATACACTGACCAGATGGACCACAAAGAGTTTTAGTTAAATTAAAAAGAATCCTTATAAAAACTTCTGACCTTTTTTAAGAAAATTTATCAATTAGAAAAAAAATCACTTTAATTTTTTTCCTAAAACAATTTTTAAAATATAGATGCAACAAAGATAGATTAAGTGTCAATAACAATTATTTGAAGCATTCTGAATCACCTTTCAAAAACTATTTACATAAAGTTTTAGCATATGAGCAAATTTTTGAAATATCTTTGATGAATTTGATTCCCAAACACAATGGAAGAAATCTAGATGCCAGATAATAGTTTTTTAACTAAAATGACTGAAGTAAATGTATTAATCTATTCTCACACTGCTGAAAAATCCATCACTGAGACTGGGTAATTTATAAAGAAAAAGAGGTTTAATGGACTCACAGTTCCACGTGGCTGGGGTGGCCTCACAATCATGGTGGAAGGCAAAAGTCATGTCTAACCATGGTGGCAGGCAAAAAAAATGAGAACAAGGTGAAAGGGAAAACCTCTTATAAAACCATCAGATCTCATGAGAATTATTCACTACCGTGAGAACAGTATAAGGGAAACTGCCCCCATGATTCAATTATCTCCCATGGGGTTCTTCCCACAACACGTGGGAATTATGGGAGCTACAATTCAAGATGAGATTCGGGTGGGGACACAGCCAAACCATATCAGTAATTAAATTAAAGAATTAAAGTTTTCTGAGGAGGTAATATGGACCATGTGTCAAATTATCAAATCTCAGAGTTAATCTCCTTCTAATTATTCTTCACATGTTTGAATATAATTATACAAAAAGTTATAACATTAAAATGATCATGTACTATTAAACATACTTTCCAGATCAGGATTCCTAGATGACCTAAAATTATTTGTTTTTGCTAGTCTTAAGGTTGACATTTTCTTTTAGCATGTAAATTCCACATAAAAATATGTTCTATATTAAGGAAATACTGATTTCATTGATCATAAAATAATTACAAATACTGGTTATAAATTATAATAAAATATATCAATTTATCTTCATAATTTTTGAAGANCCAGAGAAAGACAAATATGCACCACTAATCAATCACATGGAATACCTTTTTTCTAGTTAACCCTCGTAAATTCCCCATGCGGAAAGCATCCAATCAGGGCATACAAGATGCCCTCCCTTTTTTCCACTATAAAGGTCTCCAGTTCCTCCGCCTGCCTTTGAGTCATGGCTAAAAAACAAGTCATGATGGCTGACTTATTTTCTATAGCAATAGTCTTTATTTTTCTCATTTGGTTGGTTCTTATTTTCAAAGCACATATTGTCAAGAACACATTAACGATTTTACTATAGAATGAAATTTGCATTAAGACAAATAGAGTACATGTTGGTTTTTCATAAAAGAAATTCAATAATCATACAATAAAGATGATCATAAGGATATGATACACTGACCAGATGGACCACAAAGAGTTTTAGTTAAATTAAAAAGAATCCTTATAAAAACTTCTGACCTTTTTTAAGAAAATTTATCAATTAGAAAAAAAATCACTTTAATTTTTTTCCTAAAACAATTTTTAAAATATAGATGCAACAAAGATAGATTAAGTGTCAATAACAATTATTTGAAGCATTCTGAATCACCTTTCAAAAACTATTTACATAAAGTTTTAGCATATGAGCAAAATTTTGAAATATCTTTGATGAATTTGATTCCCAAACACAATGGAAGAAATCTAGATGCCAGATAATAGTTTTTTAACTAAAATGACTGAAGTAAATGTATTAATCTATTCTCACACTGCTGAAAATCCATCACTGAGACTGGGTAATTTATAAAGAAAAGAGGTTTAATGGACTCACAGTTCCACGTGGCTGGGGTGGCCTCACAATCATGGTGGAAGGCAAAAGTCATGTCTAACCATGGTGGCAGGCAAAAAAAATGAGAACAAGGTGAAAGGGAAAACCTCTTATAAAACCATCAGATCTCATGAGAATTATTCACTACCGTGAGAACAGTATAAGGGAAACTGCCCCATGATTCAATTATCTCCCATGGGGTTCTTCCCACAACACGTGGGAATTATGGGAGCTACAATTCAAGATGAGATTCGGGTGGGGACACAGCCAAACCATATCAGTAATTAAATTAAAGAATTAAAGTTTTCTGAGGAGGTAATATGGACCATGTGTCAAATTATCAAATCTCAGAGTTAATCTCCTTCTAATTATTCTTCACATGTTTGAATATAATTATACAAAAGTTATAACATTAAAATGATCATGTACTATTAAACATACTTTCCAGATCAGGATTCCTAGATGACCTAAAATTATTTGTTTTGCTAGTCTTAAGGTTGACATTTTCTTTTAGCATGTAAATTCCACATAAAATATGTTCTATATTAAGGAAATACTGATTTCATTGATCATAAAATAATTACAAATACTGGTTATAAATTATAATAAAATATATCAATTTATCTTCATAATTTTTGAAGAAAAAATATAATTTTCTAAAACTGAATACAATAATGGTGACTTTGTGTGTCCAAAGATATTTTTACCTATTTTTTCTTCTCTTTCATGTTTGTCTTAGACCTTTCTTATTGCCTCAGCAAGGGCTTAGAGACAAAGATGTCACCAATCCCTGAGCCGTGAAATAAGAATCCAAGACATAAAACTCAAATAAGAGCCTTTTAAGGCAGGATAATAAATCTGACTATCCCGAAGGAAATAATTCACAGACAAATACTTTGCACCAATTGAATGTATAAAAGTGTACTATTCAAGAGATTCTCTTTGGATCCTGAGAACATTTTGGTCAGATTCTATAAGGGTTAAATTCCTTTAGTTTTAAACAATAGTATTTTAACTGCCTTCAAGTAATTTGGAATGTTAACAAGAAAATTTAGTCTAGAGTAGATTTTGTGAACAATTACCATCCCAACACACATGATATATAGAGTGCAGCACAGCAACATAGGAGTTTGCCAAGGCCCAGATTTTTAAAGAGTAATTTTGCTTCTCCTCTATTTTCTCAGGTGGTTCTCATAAGTGTATTCCCAACCTTTGTAAATAACAGAAATGGAATATTTGGCATAAGGCAGAAGGAGAAGAGTGAGTGAAAATAGAAAAAAGAACTATTTGATGACACAGTTTGGCTTGAGTTAATTTTCACCTTACCTGTTATACCCTTACATCCACAAGATATGTAACATATAACAGAAAATGTCAGTTTTCAGTGCCTTAGAAATGCAGCATTGCTCTATAGGAAAGACCTCAAGACAATAAATAACAAATATCCAGTTTATCTTTAAAGTTTACAAAAAATTTCAGTGGAAAAGTTAAGATCAATAAAATAAACATACACTGAGATAATACAGCAGACACTTGGTTTAATATCATTTTCTTTTCCCAAGAAGATAGCTTTTCTGATACACTGATTTCTCCAAAGAAAGTTCACATCTAAAATAAGAAATATATCACTGTTGTTTTAAAGTTTGAACTTATGAGACTGTCTATAGATGAAATTTAGACAACAAATTTATTAAAAATAAGTGTGTACTAAATATATTGTTAAACACTTGCATTTTATTATAAAAACTACACCTATGCTATTTGTCCTTCTGAGAAATGTCCATATTAGGATCTTCCTACTTAAATGTCTAGTTCATTCCTCTCTAGAAACTTAGAGAACTATCGCTTAAGTTTTTCAAAATTACAAATAATAACTTAATGCTAATATAAGGTTCTAATTCTTGAAATTTCTTTCAATAAATAGATGTATTTCTTTGCAAAAGCCAATTAATTTATTTTTTGCTATTTGTATTGTTTTTTCTACCTAAAATATTAGCAAGTTATTATCACATAAGGTATAAAATCGACATTTAGAAAGAAAACTTCCAACCAAAGAGCATATGTTTTCATTGAAAATCTAGTATGAAAATCTAGTAACATTTTAAAAAATGAAGAAAATAAAGAAAAGGAAAGACAGTTTGAAAAACAGCTAAGGTATTTCTCCAGAAGTGCTGGAGATGCCTAAGGAATTGGAAATTATGTTGGTAATGTAATGGTCTGTGTCACCTCATGAGCTGTCAAATCCTAGACTGCACAAGACTAATAGCTCTTTTATAAAGCGTTTCTTTTAGCACTGCTCCCCAAACTCAAAGGCGCAGAACACTAGCTATTTAAGGGCAAAATGATAAAGACTCACTTACTTAGGTTGATAAGCTTTCTCAGGAGTAGCATTTTTATTCCGAAACAAGTCACAGAACTCATTAGCAGAACCAATGGCAATGATAACAGACTATCTTTAATTGTCCTTCTGTGTGTTATGCATTTAAAGGCCACATTTGAAACGAAAGCTCTGTCAGAGATTTAATGACAGGATTTGAGTTTTAAAGTAAGATAATCTCATACCTATAACAAGATCAGTTCTGCATTAGACACATGACTTGGATCACCTTCAGAAATCTTTGTTGACCATATAAAAGGTAAACACTTTAAGCAACTTATTTTGCAAAATAATATTGGGGCTACTATCATTTGATATTTAAAGACATTAACTTTATATTTCATGAAATATGAAATAAAATTCTACCTACAAACCTGGCACATACTTCAAATGACAACCTGGATTTTAAAGATTAAAAGGTTCTAACTAAGCAGTATCATTATATATATTGCAAAGATTTTGAAGGCTATAACCAAGATGGAAAAAAAAAAAAAAAATTCAGTGTCCTTGGAAGAGTAAATAAAGTTTAAATAAGCCTATTTAATAAGATCATTTATTTTTATATTTAAAAACATATATAGGGCCGGGCGCGGGGGTCATGCCTGTAATCCCAGCACTTTGGGAGGCCGAGGCGGGTGGGTCACGGGGTCAGGAGATCGAGACCATCCTGACTAATATGGTGAAGCCCCGTCTCTACTAAAAACACAAAAAATTAGCTGGGCGTGGTGGCGGGTTCCTGTAGTCCCAGCTACTCAGGAGGCTGAGGCAGGAGAATGGCGTGAACCCCGGAGGCAGAGCTTGCAGTGAGTCGAGATCGTGCCATTGCACTCCAGCCTGGGTGACAGAGGGTGACTCCGTCTCAAAAAAAAAAAAAAGAAAAAAAAAAAAAGGAAAAAATATATGTATGTAATGAAAACTATTGTTTTATTTTGTTTTTAACACAAACTCCAGAAAGTAAGTTCATACAGAAGCTAGACTAGTTTACACATTATTATTTCTCCAGGTAGGATGGGAAATCATAGATAAGGAGATTTTTTATTTCCCAAAAAATCGGAGTTTAACCTTAAAAGTTTGAGAGCTTCCAGGAAGAAGAACATGCTCAATGGAAGCTGAACTGGGGCCTGGAGTACTGGATTCTAGCCAGAGTTCTATATATTGCCCCAGGAGTCTTAGATTGTTCAGGCTGGACTTGCATAGCTTTGCAGTCCTGTGGGTCTATCCCTTACTTGCAGAATATTATAGCTTATGTTATATATCCCATTTGGGTTTTAATATCCTCTGTTGTCAAATAAAGAATATGACTTAATTTATAAAATCGTTTTAGATACACACTTATTTAAAATATTCTTCAAGAATGTAGTCAATTAAATATCCCTAATATTTATTTACATAATTATTCTAAATACTTTAAATTGTGTATTATAGAATACTAAAATAACTGGAAAATCAATAAAAGGCCTGTGCAGTTTATCAACTGTGCATGAAGCAATGTGGTTAGATATGGGAGGACTACCAAGATTCAGAAAACTTTATAAACCAACCTTCTGCTATTCTTTCCTCTTTTTTTCTAATGCATAAAAGGATTCTAAGAAGCCAAATCAACCAAGGTAAAACTTGATTATAGAAACCCGGATAAAAGGTCAGGACATGAAGACATCTATTGCTTGTTTTTCCTAGCATTGTTTTCTCCTTTCTTTTAACATCACTTCCACACATCTTTTGGGAAAATATTTTTGAGATTGAGAACCTCCGCCTCCCAGGTTCAAGCAACTCTCCTGCCTCAGTCTCCAGAGTAGCTGGGATTACAGGTGCCTGCCTTTGCACCTGGCTAATTTTATTACTTTTAGTAGAGATGGGGTTTCACTTTCTTGCCCAGTCTGATCTTGAACTCCTGACCTCATGATCCACACGCCTCAGCCTCCCAAAGTTCTGGGATTACAGACATGAGCCACCATGCCCAGCTGGGCAAGAGGCATTCTTATTGAGAGTGATAACAAAACTGCTCAACGACTTCCACCCATCCTCACTGCAGTGTTTAAAATGTTGAAGAACAGGCATGGTGGCTCACACCTATAATCCCAACACTTTAGGAGACCGAGGTGGGAGGATTTCTTGAGACCAGTCTGGACAACCAGGAGTTTGAGACCAGTCTGGACAACAAAGCAAGACCCCATCTCCACAACAAAATTGTAAAAATTCGCCAGGCACAGTGGTGCACGCCTGTAGTCCCAGCTACTGGGGATGTAACACCATGCTGATTTGACTGCTCTCCATTTGCAAAGCCAAAATAACAAAGACAAGATGCAGTTAAAATAAAGTAACTTTATTCCAGAGGTAGCAGTGGGGAAGTGGCCAGATTCTCATCTAAAGAAACAGTTTCAGCTCCCCTGGAGGAAAGCAAGGGCTTAAAAAGGCAGGTTTAGTATAAAAGGCATGCAGCGGGGCAGGCCAGGAGGTGCGAGTCTACATGACTTGCTCTGATGATGTATCTTGAGTTATTGCCTCATCTGGTAGCTGGATTGGTAACACTGAGGGCAAATCTGCGTTGTAAATTAATCACCATATTGAGACAATTTCCCAGTGGGGAGAAATCCGAAGGTATTTAATATAAATGGTTAGTGGTTGGTATCTCCCAATACATATTGGGGGAAGTTAATGCTGGTTATAAAACCTTGTGTAGGCCAGGCACGATGGCTCATGTCTGTAATCCCAGCACTTTGGGAGGCCAATGTGCTCAGATCATGAGGTCAGGAGTTTGAGACCAGACTGACCAACATGGTAAAACCCCATCTCTACTAAAATAATACAAAAATTACCTGGACATGGTGGCATGAACTTGTAATCCTAGCTACTCGGGAGGCTGAGGCAGGAGAATTGCTTGAACCCCGGAGGTGGAGGTTGCAGTAAGCGGAGATGGCGCCACGGCACTCCAGCCTGGGGGACAAAGCAAGACTGTCTCGGACTCTGACTTCACCACTAAGCAGTCTATGCATGTAACCAAGTTGCACTTGTGTATTGTAAGATACAATCTTTCTGAGTTTCTCTTCAAAGGATTTAGCCTGTTAACTTCCTTATCCTTTGTTCTCAAACTCAACTTTCTTGTTCTTCCTTGCCCATAGTTACTATAAACAGCCTAACCCCTTCCCTTCAACTCTAATCAATAACTCACATGTGTTCCCTTGGTTACCTGTACCCATTGTGAAACGGCAAGTCTCACACACTCCACCTCTGTACCTCACCTTCCCCTCCCCGTCCATATTTAGAGAAACATGTTCAAGTAGCCAATCCGGTCAGCTCAGAGAGTGTGGTCCGACCCCAGCCCATGGAGGAGTGACACAGAGATAGAGACTGCATTAAGGATAAAACCACCACGGTCTCCTTTGTCCTGCGTGCTCTTGCAATCTTGACTGACACGAGTGTCACCTTTCTGCAGCAGTAAATTGCCTTGCTGAATTAAACTTTTGCCTGAGTGCTGGTTTTACTTTGCGGCACGTGGCACCAAGCATTTATTCCTGGAGCATTTTATATCCAACATGTGTCATAAATTTAACCAAATTAAAAAAAGTAATTAAGAGTGTTAAGAAAAAAGAAAAGTGGTTTTGTGGGAACAAATATAGTACTCAAATTAGGAAGGGCATAGCGAAAGAAATGATGCAGATTTATAAAATATCAATAGGAGTTAGAGAGTCATTAAAGGGAAATCCATGCAAAAGACCAAGCATATGTGAAGATTTAGGAGGAAAGAAGACCTGATCAGTCTGCAGAATCCAGATCTAGAATGAGGATTAGGGGAGAGAGGAAGGATTTCAGCAGAGTTGCTATCATGAAAGACCTATACAGCATGCTTAGAAGGTAGCCTGAGGAATATTGGATGCCATTGAGTAATATTAAAGAATATGTGTTTCTTTAGTTGCATTTTTAATCTGAAAGGATTTTTCAGGTATCAGAAGGAAATAATTTGAGCTATAGCTGTCAACTTAAAAATGATGAGGTTCCTAAATTTGGAAAGAAGAGCTTTATTTCTCATAGATAGCTGCAGCCTGCAGGGTGACCATTATGACAAGTTGGGAAGCATAATCTCAGGCCAGAAGCCAGAAGCAGACACTTTGAGGGAGCAGTAAAGGGAACAGGAACTTACACTGACCATGGTGGCCAAACATACACATTCAGTAAGCTTTAGGAGTCATTAATATTTATGAAAACAGAAACATGTATATGGGCAACTGAGCTTCTTGCCTCTTTATGGGCCCCGGGTACAAAAAAATGGCTGTGTTAGCATAATCAAATGGTGTAGTTTTTGGCCCTCTGAAGTCAAAAGGTGAAGCAAAGGACACAAAAACCCTTACTGAGCATTCTCCTGGACTGTCCAGGACACCTGCTTTGTGGGTGGTCCCTTGGAGTCTTCCGAAAGGACTGGTTTCAGCCCTAGCTTATCCAGCCTGCAGCCTACAAGCTACATGCAGCCCGGGAAGGCTTTGACTGTAGCCCAACACAAATTTGTAAATTTTCTTAAAACATTATGAGTTCTTTTTGCATTTTTTTTAAGTTCTTTAGCAATCATTACTGTTAGCATATTTTATTTGTGGCCCAAGACAACTCTTTTTATTGCAGTGTGGCCCAGGGAAGCCAAAAGATTAGACACACCTGATTTAGCACTTCTTAATTGTGGTCAGTGAGGGAAGGAGAATAACGAGGCGTGTCCAACCTCCTATCTTACCATGGTGGAAACTCAGTTTTTAAGGTGTTACTCTAGGGTCCTCTTGGCCAAGAGTCAGTTTGGGGGGATAGAATTTTATTTTCAGCTTACATAGCAATAAACTTGGAGAAAAATAATAAAGGCTTGAGTCAGAGTAAAGACAGTGAAGGCGAAAAATATTTGAACATGTTCAAGAGAAATTAATCAGTTAAATAAGGAGAACTAAATGATTAGAAATAGGGTATAAAGAAGAAAAAAGTTAATTATCTCCCACATTTTTGGTTTGAGCAGATAGATAAATGATGAACTTATAAAAGTACGAACACTTTGTGTTCAACTCTCCACATTCTTTTTGTGGGGCACATGAATACATTTCCCAGCCTTCCTTATGGTTAGGTTGTATACCGTGTCACTAGCTTCTAGCCAGTCATGGGTGGAGGTGATAAAGCCACTTTCAGGCCTAACTCTTCTAAAAACATTTCACAGAATCCACAAGCCACTCCCTCTCTCTCAGGCCAATATTGGAATACATCTATTCTAAACGGTTCGGCTACAAGATCGGTAGCAGCCTGGTTCGCTGACTCCATGCACTGAAATGTCAGAATTATCTTTTACTACAGCAGATTCAACCCTATCCTGATTCAGAGATAACTCATTAAATCCGCAAGAATTTTGGAGAAGAGCAGGTTTTGGGCCGGGCGCGGTGGCTCAAGCCTGTAATCCCCAGCACTTTGGGAGGCCGAGACGGGCGGATCACGAGGTCAGGAGATCAAGACCATCCTGGCTAACACGGTGAAACCCCGTCTCTACTAAAATACAAAAAACTAGCCGGGCGAGGTGGCGGGCGCCTGTAGTCCCAGCTACTCGGGAGGCTGAGGCAGGAGAATGGCGTGAACCCGGGAGGCGGAGCTTGCAGTGAGCTGAGATCTGGCCACTGCACTCCAGCCTGGGTGACAGAGCGAGACTCCGTCTCAAAAAAAAAAAAAAAGAAGAGCAGGTTTTGGGAAGAAATGTGGAGTAGAACAAACACTGCTGAGTTCAGCTTCAACACGTTGAGATTGTGATCCTATGCAATGTTAAAGTGAAGATAAAAGAATTCGGATATACACATGTGGACCCTAGAAAAGAAAGCTGGGCTGGAGATGCAAATTTAGAAGTCACTGGGTTATAAATTGTGGTTGATGCCATGACAATGGATAACATGCTTCAATTTCTTCATTTCATCCACTGTATGTCAGGTTCATACAAAGAATATTTTTTAAAAGCATATCTACCTATCATCTCAAAATATGCAAAAATGCCATATCAAGTAATGCAAATGTAATATAATTTTGCAATTTGTGTTTTTCACTCGCGTCCGTGTAAAAAGACCACCAAAGAGGCTTTTGTGTGAGCAACAAGGCTGTTTATTTCACCTGGGTGCAGGCGGGCCGAGTCCAAAAAGAGAGTCAGCGAAGGGAGATGGGGTGGAACCATTTTATAGGGTTTGGGTAGGTAAAGGAAAATTAGTCAAAGGGGGTTGTTCTTTGCCGGGCAGGGGCCGGGGTCACAAGGTGCTCAGTAGGGGAGCTTTTGAGCCAGGATGAGCCAGGAGAAGGAATTTCACAAGGTAATGTCATCAGTCAAGGTAGGAAGAGGACATTTTCACTTTTTTTGTGATTCTTCAGGCCATATGGATGTATACATTCAGGTCAAAGGGAATATGATGGCTTATCTTGGGCTCAGAGGCCTGACAGTGTTATACCTTGACTCACTGGGATAAAACAATATATTTGGGAATCTATGTTTTAATAAATTAGACAAAAATATATTAAACAATATTTTATAAAGGTTTTTTCTGAACTTCTAAGTAGTGTTGAGGCTCAGAAACCAATATCTTAAAATATGATGTCTTGGCATGCTGGATTGAAGAAGCCAAAAGGTTTCTCTGACCTTCCTCCCCACCCCCATGCAACTTCTTCCCAAAGAATTAACTGCCTAAGATGCAGACCCACCAAGGAAAACAATAATTTTCTTCCCCTCCCTGTAAGATAAAAAATGTAATCAAATTTGAACAGACCCTTTTTCAAGGTAAAGATTGTTTCCAAGGATCATTTAAACTGCAAACAGAATTATTTCCAAGTTCATCTCTGTGCCTGGATCCATTCATTCACTGGTAGTAATCATTTATTCCTCCTCAGGAGAAGTCCTCTTTTCCTTCTTCTCACAACCTGTTTTACAAGGATCCAAGCTCCCATTCTTTTTGTAACCTTGAGATAGTGTGTAAGTTTCTGTAGCTTATTAAGAAGTTGGGTATTCATTCTGAAGTCTCCTGTGTATACATGTTAAATAAATTTGCATGCCTTTCCTCCAATTAATCCATCTACCTCATGTCAATAATTTTTAGCGAACCTCCGGGGGGGCCAAGAGCAATTGCTGCCACAGTTGCTACTAGGATTTCTACCATCCTCACCTCCTCCATAAAAAGAGTCTCTAAAGATAGTAAATGAACACTTCTTGCTCTTTCTTAACCAAAGAGTGGACCCATGAACCCTGAGAAGTCAATCTTACTAACTTTCCTAGATCAAAACATATTAGTGAAGTGATCCAAAGGCATAAAAAAAGTTAGAGTTCATTCATTTCAGCAGTTGTTTTGATGCAAAGCTCCAGTAGTTAATGATGCCCAGAGAGCTGGTGATTGTTTTTTTTTTTTTTTTTTTTTAGTTTTTTTTTTTTTTTTTTTTTTTTTAGTTTTTCTTTGTTTTTGTCATAGTTTTTTAGCCTTCTAGTTGATTTTCTGAGCAAATAGTTAGCTTTTCAATAAAGTAATCCATTCTCACTATGCATAAGAAAGCTGCCTGAAGCCAAAGAACACTAACTGCTGAATATGCCAAAGAGAATAAACAAATGGAGTTAAAAGTAAAAATAATCCTTGTGATTTGGTAGAGGGTCATTTGTGAAAACAAAAATCCTGGCTTTAAAAGTGAATTTGAATATGTTAGGCTTTCAGTTAAGTGTTTTATAATAAATGTAAACAATTGCTTCAACTTTTTCTAAATTTTGCAATAACAGAAAATTGTAAAACAAATTATTCTAAAAGAGAGTGATAAATACAAGATTTTAATCAATTTTATTTAGGAAAATTCTTTGAAACTTTGTCTGTTTCAAGCATTTAGTACCTAATTTAAATATAAACTTATCTTTCAGTGAATCATATATAAAGAAACTAGAGAAAATGACTTGGGCAGAATAGTGAAATGGACCATAAATAAAGCTTATACCAAAAATAAAAATTGATAGTTCCAAATATTAAAACTGTCTTTGAGAGTTTACAGAAGTAAAATTTGAACAAAGCAAGATTGTGAAATGCTTTATTTTATATAGGAGGAGTCAAATGCAAAAACGTCTTCTTTGAAGGCACACCACCACCAAAAAAAACCAAATTAGAGTCAGACAGGTAATATAATTGAAGTATAAGTAAGGTATATCTTGAAATAAAAATGTTGGGATCTCATTTTATATATATACATACACACACACATATATGTATATATATACACGTGTATATATACACACGCATATATGTGTGTATATATACACGTATATGTATATATAGGTATATATATACGCATATATATGTCTGTGTGTATGAGTGTGTATATATATTTTTCTTAATAAGAAATGGACTGACTATGCTGCTAGATTTAAAGCTCCTTGAGAGCAAGGGCTGTACTCTCATTGTCAATTAACAAATCATTACTAAACTTTGGGTAGTACTGTCAGAGGTGTTTGAACAAGAATGACTCCATCTTGAATAGGGACTAGGTAAAATAATTCAGCCTACGGCTGAATTCCCAGGAGGTTAGGCATTATAAGTCACAGGATGAGATAGGAGGTCGGTACAAGATGCGAGTCAAAAAGACCTTGTTGACAAAGCTGTTTGCAGTAAAGAAGCTGGCCAAAACCCACCGAATCCAAGACGACAATGAAAGTGAACTTTGGTGGTCCTCACTGCTCATAATACGGTAACTATAATACATTAGCTTGCTAAAAGAACTCCCACCAGTGCCATGACAGTTTATAAATGGCATGGAAACATCAGGAAGATACTCTATATGGTCTAAAAAGGGGAGGAATCCTCAGTTACAGAAATTGCCCACCCCTTTCCTGGAAAACTCATGAATAACCCACCCCTTGTTTAGCATATAATCAAGAAGTAACTATAAGTATCCTTATTTGACCAGTCTATGGTACTGCTCTGCCTATGGAGTAACCATTCTTTAATCTTTTACTTTCTTAATAAACTTGCTTTCACTTTATGGATTTGTTTCAAATTATTTCTTGTGTGAGATTCAAGAACCCTCTTTTGGAATCTAGATCAGGGTCCCTGTCCAGTAACAATACTGTGGTACACACTTTGAGGCTTTAAAGAAATTAGAGAGATAGGTGCAAAATAAGTATGATATGGTCTGTCCACAAACAAAAGTCAGTCACAGAACAACAACTCATTACATTAAATGTGATAAATGTCGTTGTCAAGCAAGGACCACAGAAGTAACAGCACAGCCCTTTCTGCATGATGAATAAAGGAAGACCTTATGGAATAGAAGACATTTAAGGCATTCAAGGCATGACTTAAGACTTCCATAGAAGGTGAGTGTTTTTTAGTGTGTTTGGTAGTAGAGTCATAGATGACTCTTTGTGTGGTTAAACTTAAGCATTTATTAAATGGAGTATGTGGAGTAGAGGAAGATATAAGTACAATTTTTTTTTTTTTTTTTTTTTTTGATACAGAGTCTCATTGTGTTACCCAGGCTGGAATGCACTGGCACAATCATGGCTCACTGTAGCCTCAACCTCCTGGGCTCAACTGATCCTCCCACTTCAGTCTCCTGAGAAGCTTGGACCATAGGCATAAGCCATCATGCCTAGCTAGTTTTTAAACATTCTTTGGAGAAATGCAATCTTGCTTTTTTGCCCAGGCTGGTCTTGAATTCCTGGGCTCAAATAGTCCTCTGCTTCGGCCCCCTAATTGCTGAGATTATAGGTGTGAGCCACTATATCCGGCCACCATAAGTGCAAAACCTTGTAGATAGATTATAAAAGACTTTTCAAAATGTTCTAAATAATCTGAATTCCTATAGACAACATGAAGTCATGAAAGGTTTTATGCAAGAAAGTGAAAGGATTAATTGGTTTAAATGATAACTTTGCCTATAGTACAGAAGACATTGGTAGAAAGAGGAGTTGAGAACTTACAACGGGTCTAGTGTAATAGCCCTCAGTAGAAATAATACAGGAGCAATATGGTGTTTATAAAGAGGAAAGTTTTTTTGTAATGTACTAATCAATTTAAGATTAAGAGATATTAAAATGACTTCAAAGCTTCTGGCAAACATAACTCTTTATATAGATAAAAACTAATGAACATTTAAAAAACTGAAAACTTGAAAAATAGACATTGAGGGTATATTTGTGTATGTTGACACTGGGTCACTTTGTGGACAGGAAACACCTTTGCAAAAATTATGACAGTGAGAGAAGTCTGACCTAGCGAACTTCATCTTGCTTCCAGCCTCAGAAGCTGTCTTTGCTCTTTCCTGGGCATAGGACAAACCAACTATGGGAGGAATTTAGCTTATAGTTAACTTTCAAACAAAGATAATCAGTGTTTCATCCCAAAGCTAACCCCCTCCTTGCTCATGTACCAAAACTGTCTTTGCAAAACTAATAAATTAGCCACGAAACTAGAATTATGGTTCAAGAGTCACATCATTGGAGGTCACAAGATTCATAACCTAGCCAATTGCTCCTAAAGATAACATCACTATCATAAAACCTAAGACTGGTACTTGAGGTATTTTTCAGACCTTGCATTATGATGGAATAGCTGGTGCCACCTGGGCTAGTCACCCATACCAAGAAACTGACTCCACTGCTCCCATGACCACCACCCAGGAACTCAGCTAAAGAAGACAGATTATAGCCGGGCGAGGTGGCGGGCGCCTGTAGTCCCAGCTACTTGGGAGGCTGAGGCAGGAGAATGGCGTGAACCCGGGAGGCGGAGCTTGCAGTGAGCTGAGATCCGGCCACTGCACTCTAGCCTGGGCGACAGAGCGAGACTCCGTCTCAAAAAAAAAAAAAAAAAAAAAAAAAAGAAGACAGATTAAACTTCCTGTAATTTCATCCCCAACCCAACCAACCAATCAGCATTCCTCATTTCCTAGCCTCTTGCCCACCAAACTGTCCTTGAAAACCTTTAGCCTCTGAATTCTTGGGGAGGTGGATCTGAGAGACATCGCCCATACTGTTGCTTGGCTGACCCTACAACTATTAAACTCTTTCTCTGCTACAACTCTTGCTGTTTTCAAGGTTTGGCTTTTCTGGTCAGTGGGTAAGAACCCAGTTTGGTGATTCCAGATACACTTGTGGAGATGTCTGGCCAGTAGATGAAATGTGAGACCAGAAAGTCAAAAACTTTTGGTGCTATTTATGTAAACATTATAGTCACTAGTATATAGGAGATCGTTAAAATTATAAAAGTAGATTTGAGCTCCAGGAAATTGCATTTAGAATTATATTAGAAGTGTATTAAGGACAGAATACATTGTTTAAAGGTAGAGGAAAAGAAGAAGAGGTCCGAGAAGGCGTAGCCAGATTACTTAGATGAAAACCAGGAGAGTGGGATCTCAAAGGCTGAGGGAAAAGCAAGACCCTAGAGCAAGGAGATGGCTAGCAATAGACAAACATAATCAGTTTCACCTTTTTTCTTATTCCATCCTACACATTTCACTTACACCTAGGTGGCTCATCTTTTATGTGGCCAGATGATTTCTGTTTATCCCCAGTGTAGATATTGATGCTTCTATTAGGAATATAAAAAGTTTTTGAGATGTATAATCTTTTGAATTTATATATTTGTCCTCTTTTTCAAAAAAAATTCTGAATTTCATAAGTTAGGTAGATATCACTTTAACTGACTTAGGGATGATCTAATTTTTTGAGAATAAATTTTCATTTCTTATCCATTTTTTAAGTACACCAGATGAATAATTCTAAAAAGAGAATATCAATGCTCTCACATCCTATTAAAGACTGACCAAGATGCCTTAAAATTTCCCTCACCCGGACCAAACTTAAGACAGCCTTTTTCCTGCCTCTAAGCCCCAGACCTCCCTTTCTTTAGAGCATTTAGAAAACTTGTGATTGCAAAGTCTTTCTCTGTCTCTTAGAGATGTAAATCTTGTTAAGAGCTTCTGGCCAGTTTCACAACCCAGATTTGTCTTTCTCAAAGACCTGGGAGCCATCTCTTTA
Organism: Rhinopithecus bieti; assembly: GCF_001698545.2. NCBI lineage: Eukaryota > Metazoa > Chordata > Mammalia > Primates > Cercopithecidae > Rhinopithecus > Rhinopithecus bieti. The sequence goes on from NW_016813386.1 coordinate 1,377,705, forward strand.
AAATGTAATCATAAAAAGATAGTGCCCCCATCACTCTCTATGAGAAGGTAGGAGCCTAAGTTTGTTGGGTGTTTTGCTCCCAGTTGTAAAACTACCTCTTGTCAAGAATATAGGAAAAAGGTTACTTTTCCTTTTGCCAAGGCCAATTAGCATCCACAGATGACCTCCAATCCCCGCTACCCACAGCCAGGATCTTAAAACTCTCCTGCCCTTGATTCAAAGAAGTTGAGCTTAGACTGAGTCTGTACTCTCTATTCTATTGAAATGTCCTTGAATATAGTCTTTCTTGTCTATTTAACTCTCTCTGAAGTAATTGTTGCTTTGAAAGTACTTAATGCATAAAATTGACAACAAGGAATAGTCCAATACTTACAATTACAGATTCAATGGACTTATCTTTACATTTTCCCTTTGCTCAATGCTGAAATGTGTATTTTTAATAAAGTTAGAAATACATTTTTTGGTATTCCTGGACTGTGGCAAAAATCAGAATGTTTGCTATAACTTCTTGTTTTTTAGCTCTTCTAAAAAATATATACTATAGGAAACAATATGTGCGATCTCTAATTCCACTGGTAAAGTGAAAATTATATATATATATGCAATTTATTTACCATAACTCATTAAAGACATCAGTTAATTGTCTCATGAAGTGTACTGAAGCACAGTAAAGCATATATACATCAGGCCGGGCTTGATGGCTCACACCTGTAATCCCAGCACTTTGGGAGGCCAAGGTGAGTGGATCACCTGAAATCAGGAGTTCGAGGTCGACCTGGCCAACATGGCAAAACCCCTTCTCTAGTAAAAAATACAAAAAAAATTAGCTGGACGTGGTGGCACATGCCTGTAATCCCAGCTACCCCAGAGACTGAGGCAAGAGAATCACTTTAACCCAGCGGGTAGAGATTGCAGTGAGCTGAGATTGTGCTACTGCACTCCAGCCTGAGCAACATAGTGGGACTTCATCTCAAAAAATATATATATATATATATATATAGAGAGAGAGAGATAGATAGATAGATATGAACTCCACAAAATTATTCCCATTTCAGTGAACTAGTTTCATTTACAAAGACAAATTTAACATCACATATTAAGTTCTATGAACCTACTAATTTACTTTCAAATATTTAAGAGAGAGAAATTTATCCAAATAAGTTGTGTATGTCTATAATTAGGGGTGGCATAATAAAAGACTTTCCTAGTGTGGTAAGAAAAGGAATACTGAAAACAAGCAAGTGACTGGAGGTTTAGAGTTTGTACAAAATGGTTAGTTGTTGACTTTTTCCTGATGATCATTTAGCATCATTTCCGAAAATACATTTGCTAAATTATAGCCAGTACTTGAAAAGAAATTTGGTTGGTCAAGCAATCATTGAACTATAAGCATTCTTGACATGTTATTTAATACAACACTTTTTCTCTGGGTATAATTGTTACAGCTACACCATTTCAAATAGATAAATGCTTATGACATGACTGAATGCATCCAAAAAATGGTACCAAATAATCTGCATATTAAAATGGAGGCAAAGTTTTAATAGTTTTCAAACCAATACATCCAGAGTTCATGTAACTCAAATGTAGTAGGAGCCCTCCCACAGCCTCTGGTTTCACCCATGTACATTCTGAAGACAGACTGAGAATCTTTCATTATCCCTCAATTGATTGCACACACAATTCATTAATAGTATTTTCATACTGTGGCTGAATTTGTCAGTTTCCTAGTCAATATCCTCCTCCACTCCCTTCTTTCTAAGCTTAGGAAAGATACAGTTTTGATTGGGGAGCAATCCCATACAACGCTACCTATACAGGTTGCTCACTGTAACTGCCAGAAACGTCTGTCTGTGGGATTTTCCCTACCCCTGGCAGCATGTCAGTTTCCACAGTGCAGGGCAAGCTGAAGGTTCCCCCAGATTCAGTTGTTAATCAGTGGTGAATAAAGACTCCAGTTTCTTTGCCATTTTACTAGGAAAACTTTGATAGATGTTCTCCTCTGTCTCCCATAGATCTCTAGTGGGATTAGTTTTAGTTGCCCACAGTGATAAATTATTTGATAATTCCCCTTCACTGATATCTTCCCCTTCTTTGTCTCCTTTTCAGTCCCCTACCACCATTTCCAGAAGTCTGCTCAGAAATAAACTACTTGTGTTCAAATCCTTTTCTGAGAATTTGTTGCCTGTTTGCCCAGCCTCTTTTTTAATCAGGAATAGTCTGGTAATCTTAGTTCTGGCCAATGAGGCATAGGCAAAAGCACAATAGCTAAAAAGGGGAAGAAAGTAGTAGGGAAAGTGTCTGTTCCACTTACTCCCCTCTGTTCTCTGCCCTGATCAAGCGCTTCTTGCATTAAATATAGAGACACCAGGAGCAGCAGCATCACTGTAATCAAGCATGATCATAAAACATCCTCAAAATGGGGAAGAGAGCACAGTGGCTAATCTGGGACTTTGAGTAACTGACTGAAGTCAGTAGAACTTTTTGTTTTGTGAGAAAAAATAATATAAAATACTTACTTGAAACCAAATATATATATTTTTGCTATTGCATGCACTACTAAGATATGCATATAATTATGGCAAGTTTTATAGTAAAAGAAAGAAGGTTTTGCATTGTTCAATACAGAGAAAATCTTCATAGAAATTTTTATTTAATAATCAATTTAAACCCGTTGTATAATTCTCCTTGGCCGTTTCACAAACTTTTCTTCCTCCACATTATATTTAAAATATATTCCATTATGGTGGAGAATTCAGTTTCTACACTGAAATTGTGTCTTTGATACAAAACAAGACTCTAGTATTTAGTTCCAAACAAATTTTTGATTTTGCAAAAGCATACTCCTAATAAACTCTCTTGATTAAATTTCCATGTAAGCCCACAGTTCCAGAAAAGTCAACTAGATGATTTCTCCACAAAAGTTCACCAATTCAAAAACAAAATGGTCATAGGCCACTTGTTTTCCTTGGTTTAAAGCTAAAAGCCCCACTTTGCCACATTTAGTAATATTCACATAAATAAGCAAAGGAATGAGTTAATAAAGCAAGGAAGCTGTGCCCAAAAGTATGAGAGAAAAATTCACATTAAAAATTGGTACCTAAGAGAGTCCACCTCGTGTGCGTCTCAGATATATTTACTCCATGTAGTGTATTTCCCCCATCTGGAAAAAATTCTCCAAGATTATTCTTGGGAGTGTTAGCTGCTGATCTTTCACTGATAATGTCTATTCTAGGAGTTACCCTTAGCAGAAGAGTACTGCATTTACCAAAGTTGCCATCCTACCCAGGGAAAGCCCAAAATCATGACTGGTTGGTGAGGGAATAAACATCCAGACCCTTAACCTCAACCTGGATCATTATGAAGGATCATCTCAGTTCCAGAGCTCCCTGTAGAGACCAGCTGAGATGTCTGCTGAAACCACATCATATATAAACCTCCTCCTCTGCCCAACGTTGCTACTCTTTCTCTCCTCCCGGTGTTGTTTATCTAGAGAACTCCCCAATAAATTTCTTCCATGAATTTCTCCATCTCGGAGTTTGCTTCCCACAGAACTCATTTAAACCAGTAACTTTCTAAGGAAGGAAAATAATGTTTTCCCCTTATTGAAACAAGCAACTTAACTGATGAGCAATGAGTAGATTATTTACTATAATATGTACTCAGATTACTAGAGGGTCAAAAGTGGAGTTGGTCTCAGCATAAGCTTTCAAGGTATAGAGCTTTTTATAGTGACATAAAGAAAGCTGACTTTCCGTGATGAATTGGGGAAGAATTTTTGGTCCACTTCTACTGTATGATGTGATCCAGGTGTGATGACTTATCCTAGGAATCAAATAAATACTGGGCTTGATTTAAGATGCAGCTGGCACAAGCATGGGGTTGTACAGATAATAATACAATCAATTTGGCATTCTGGGAATACTGAGAGGGTTCGGGACTATGGAAAGGAGGCAATAACTTCATTAATTTATTTACATATTGATTAAAAATGTAATACGTTTTTGTCGAGAACTTTCTAGATGTTTGGTACTGTGCTAGACATGCTGGCAACACAATTGGGAAGAAAAGATGCTGTTCCTGGTATTCTCAGCTGGGGTACAGACTTATAAAGAGAGACTTTTAATATGGGGTGACAAGTGCAGTAACATAGAAATAGAACATCTCTAGGCGAGGGTAGAGGTGGAATAACACAAGCGAAGGAAACAGCAAATGCAAAGGCCCAAACTTCAAAAAGAGGATAACATGGTATGCTCAGTGACCTAAAAGTATTTAAGCATGTCTTGGAGGATGGAATTGGAAGAGGGAGAGGATGAAAGAAGGGGTAAGCAGGAGCCACATTGTGAAATATCTTGTAGATAGGGGTAGTGTTAAGAGTTTAGACTTTATTCTGAAGGCTATAGGGAAAATGGACAGATTTTAAATAGGAAGTGATAAGATCAGATTTGCCTTTTAGAAATATCAGTGTGAAACTCATAGAACTTGGCCCAGAAGACACAATCTGTGGCAGTTCATGTTGCCGGCAAACTTGATAACATCAGGACTGCCTAAAGCTTGATCTCACATGGCCCTGTGGAGATTTAATAATACAGTTCTGACACTTTTTATTTATAGGATGCAAATACATAAAGAACATTTAAAAAAAAAACCCTCTAACCAATAAAACACATAGAACACCATGAAAATTATGGGTGGTAGTCACCATAGCTTCTAAAATATGCTGTTATATCTTGTGACATAATTACATTTGGCTACTTAGAACATGCACCTATTCTTTGACTAGATTTTCAACAAGCAGTTCTGCTCAGAGAATAGGCTATAAATGACTGAGCAATGAATCTTATCCTCATTTCCACCAGTATTTTCAAATATTTTTGTTCAACAATTTCAAAGACAGATAACCTTGGGTAATATTGTTAGTACAATACAGTAATGTTTTTAAAAATGTTCTAGAAAATGCCGTTTTGTTGAAAACTATATATATATTTGTCTAGAGCTTCCTTTCCAGAGCTTTAGTATAAGTTTAGAATCTTACATATCCGGGAAAAAAGTATTGTTAATCCTGAAAAAGTGTTCATTTAACCCTAGGCAGTAGGAAATCTTATAACGTCTGGTATCAGAAATAATCAGAAATGTCTTACCTACTGCTGAATGTCGCAGGACACAATTCAGACTTATCTTGTAGAGATCATGTATTAATAGTCTTATCCCAAACATTTAGTTTTCAGATCTCCAGTCTCCTTGAATCTCACTCTCCTGATTGGTTGCTTTTAATAAGAAATCTTTTCAGCCTGGGTCTGTCCTGATAATGCCAAGCAAGAAGATGAAGCCTGGACAAGCAAGAGATACGAGGAAATGTTTGCTCTATAAATCTAAAATATAAATCAAATAATGAAAACTTCGCAAAAGCAGAACTCTACCAAACATCATTTCGTTAAAGTGTTATTATTGAGCTACAGAAATTAAACTTGATTTAAAAAACCCTGAGAAAAGAGGGGTTTTTTTTGGTATGAGTAAAACAATATGTATTTATTTATCTATATAGTACTGAGAGTCTTCTTGAAAACTAATATTATGCTTTGGGATAAGACGAGGAAGACCAGTGACAAGGACAAGTAATAGTAAATAATAGGCGGAGTAGTAGGTGAGGCAGGTCCGAAGGCGACGAGGCAGCTAGACATATGTATTCATTGTGTAGCACTCAGTGAAAAGAACAAGGCGGAGGATGTGCCGAATAATATCATTAATGGCCAAAGAGACCATGGATAGGGCGCGCGTGAGAGGAGGAAAGAGTGATCCTGGTATGTGTGCGGGAGAAAGGGAAGGTACAAAGTATTTCACAGTGAAGGCATGGCTGTGAGGATTAATCAATAAAGCGGCAGTTGATAGCAGTTTCTATTTAAATTTAAATTAATGTGTGAATAACCACATACATGGTTTTCCAATTTTGAAACAAAATATTATCAATAAATTATATAAATTATCATTGGATTTCCTGAGCTTATTATTCCTGTTTGAATAATGATGAAATAATCGAAACTTACTAAAAAATTGGGAAATTTTTATAATATCACCCTGATACTGCACTGGTTTCATATAATTATTTTCAAGTTCTATTAGCCATGCATTCAGGTTTTTATTGTAGGCCCTTTCCTCATTTATTGTACACACTCCTGTGGAGTAATACCATTCATTTTGGCTTTGCCTTCAACTCAGTGTTCTCTATGGTGTTTATTCTATATATCATACATTATAAATCTATACCTCTGACCCAACTGATTATCTTGCACTTTAGACTTACTTACTTGATTCCTGCCCACATGCATGCACTTCGTTATTACCCAGGCATCCCAAAATGAATATTCAAAACTCAAATAATATTTTTTCCCAAATCTTCCTCTACATCTGTAACCTTCCTTTACTCAAGGAAACAACCTCTGATATATGTTGATACAGGGAATTTTTTTAATGTCTTTGTTTTTATTCCTAAATAATATGTGTAACAAATATTATTCATCCTGCATTCCATCCTTAAAACCAAAACTAGATTTTTAGATACTTTCATTTCTGCTTTCTATGTTATTTGGATTTTCACTAGGATGTATTATTATATATGTCATTTAAAAAGTCTGTTAGAAAAATACCATGCATAGCTGTGATATCCCTACCCTAACTGTTATTAATCTACTTCATCATTTGCTGTGCATTCTGGAATTAAGATGAAATAATCACATGGGTACTCAAATATTGCCCCTTATATTTTTCCTCAGTGAACCTCATTCAAGACATATGTAAAGTACCAGCAAATAAACAAATATTTAGCAGGCTATTGGTCTCTTCTCGAAAAAGGAAAAGTGGTATGCAGAACAAAGCTAACAATGAAATAACTTACTAAGAAATTAATGAATCACATTTACTGCAAATTTACTATGTAGCAAGCACTGATTTAAGCCCATTATACATATTTAATTCTCAAATAACTTAGTTGCTAAATATACTGATTATTCCCATTTTGTAGATATGAGAAAGGAAATAAATTTGGGAAAGAGAAACTAATGGAAGTGGTTAACAATGAAGTAGGTGGAGAAAGCAAAATTGGAGCTTAGTTTAGCTACCGGGTCAAGATTACAAAACAATAAACTGGATTCTTCCCTAAGTGTAATTTTTTTCTTGCAGATGGCACCTACTCTAATCTCTCATGCCACTGTTAATCATACCTCAGGTTCTTACCTTAGAAATAGTGCTTAGCACTGAGAAAGAGGGATATCCAATAGGGAATAAATATCTCTTTTTGAGATAGAGAGGGGATAGGTGGTTTAGATTACTTAGCAATTTTTATAGAGTCCATCATTAAAGAATTATTTTCAGCTCATGTCAAAATGCCTCATGCTTCTAAAGTAGAAATGATGGGTACAATCTCAGATTCCATGCCCTCCTCTTTCGTCTCTCTTAATAAATAACCTAACCCTTTTTATTGTACCTCCTAAATTGTCCTAAAATCTATTCTGTTCTCCCTGTCCTCACGCTATCCTATTTTTCTCCCACATTACCCTTCTTCCTAGTTGGTTCTGTAGTTTTGTGCTTGTCTCTTTCTAAATCATTTCCTAAATGTCCGTAAGTGTATGCTTTCCAAAATGCACACCAGATCATGCTATTTTTTTGTAAACACACTTGATGACATTTTCATTTCTGAACGAATAGTATATTTTTGTATATTCTAGTCTCTGCCTTGCTGTCCAGATTCCTCTTTTCCCACTTTCTAATTCACACTTTATAATCCAACTGTGTCCAACTTCACAGGTTGTTCAATGCACCTTGTGCTCTCTTGCCTATGGGCTTTTGCTTATTTATTTATATTGAAATAATTTCAGACTTACAGAAGAGTTGTCAAAGTAGTACAGGTTTCCTTTTTGTAGTTCACTCAGCTTGCCATAATGCTAACCACTTGCATTATCATTGCACAACCACTAAGACTATGAAATTAACACTGGTGCAACACTATTCTTTATTTTTTACATTACTATGAATTCATAGATGTTCATTTTATCCTATGGGTGATAATCAGTATTGTTTTATTATGTGTGGTTCAAATTCTTGGGCAGTTATTGATTGAGCTTTGGCCATTGGCAACTTACAAATTGGTTCCTTTGTCTTTTCTACATAACCCCTCCTATTTTTAATTCTCCTTTTCTTTCTGACACTCATAAAATGTTGTAGGCTTATGTGCACTTCTTCTGCCCCAGAATCAATAATTTCTCCAATCTGATCATGTTTATTTCATTGAGGATTTTTGGAAACTAAGATCTGAGTGCTAGGTATGCTCTTTGTTACGATAATATTGCTTCCAGACTCTCTCATTAGACAGACATACAAAATATATGTGTTGAAACCTACTATCCATGTAAAGTAGTTTCAAAATTGTAACCAATACCCTGTGAGTAAAAAGTTTACTGAGTAGAGTATAATGTTTATGTACAGTTCTTGTCTTTAGCCTTATAATATCCAGTCAAATTACAATTTTCTAAAGATAGGCTAGTAATTTTCTTTCCATTTCTTTCACTGTTATTCAGGTACACAATTAGGCTCATCTGTTAAAGTCTGTATTCAATTTAGGATATACCCACATCTTGTTTTCATTTTTATTTACATACAGTAAGACATATGCTTTGTGGTGCAAAGTTCTATTGATTTTGATAAATATATACAGTTGTGTATCTGTCAACATGCTGTGAATAAAAATATCTTCATCACTCCCAAAATAGTCTGAATTACTCCTTTTCAGCCAATTTATCCCCAACCATCCCTAATGTTAACAAAACACTGGCCTATCTTTCATCTTTATAATTTTGTATTTTCCAGAATATCATATAAATAGAATCATACAATATATAATCTTCTGGTTCTGGTCAAAGCTTTCAAAATACACTTAAGATTCATCCATGTTGTTACATGAATTAATAGCATTTTCCATTTTATTGCAGAGTGGTATTAATTTGGTGAGTGTACCACAGTTTATCCACTCACCTATTGACGACATCTGGGTTGCTTACAGTTTGGGTGATTATGAATAAATTGGTTATAACTATTAATGCACAGGTGTTTATGTTAATATACATCGTCATTTTTCTTAAATAAATAGCTAGAAGTGGCACTGCAGGATACTATGGTATCTATTTAACTTCCTAAGAAAGAGCCTGTTATTCATAATGGCCATACATTTAGCATTTGCATCAGTGAGGTATGACAGCAATAGTTGCTCCACATCCTCTCCAGAACTTGGTAGTGTCAATACGTTTTCATTTTAACCATTGATTATGTGAAAAGTCATACTTCAGTGTGATTTGATTTGCATTTTCCAATGATTAATGCTGGTAAGCTTCTTATCCTGTTTATTTGTTATCCATATACTTTCTTTGGTGAAGTTCCTATATAATATTTAAATCTTTTGCCCATTTTTCAATGGATTTTATTTTATTTTTTGTATTGCTGAGTTTTCAGAATTATTTGTAAATCCTGGAAACATAAACTTCGTCAGAAATTTGATTTGCAAGTATTTTCTCCCAATATTTGGCTTGTCTTTTTATTCTCTTAAAAGTATCTTTCTCAAGAAAAAATAACTAAATTTTAATGAAATTTAATTTTTTATTGTATGGATCGTATTTGGTATCAAATACTAAGAAAGAAAATGAAATAACACTTTTTTCTATCATAAATATTTATCTTTTGTTTCATTTTAGAACATTTATAGTTTTCAAATTATATGTAAGTCTCTGTTTCATTTTGAACTTTTAATATAAATTTGATATACTGGTTATGGTTTATTTTTTGTTTTGTTTTACATATGTGAATATGTTTTAGTGTATTTGCTAAAAGTTTATAATTGTTTCAGTGCCATTCCTTGAAAAGACTATTCTTTCTACTCCAAATAAAGAGAGGCATCCCCTCTATGTGATTCCTTATATATTTCTCTCATTACTATACTTATTTCACTCTATTGTAACTTCCAGTTCCCTGGTCCCTATCTCTATCTAGTTTGTAAAATTCATGGAGGCAGGAACCTATTGTCGGTGACTGTCAGCAGAATCCACTCCCATGAAAAATTCTCAATATCTTTCCAGTTTCTGTGTCACTTTCTAGATCTGGCAGGAGGGTGTGCACAAAGACAGCTACCAGAGTGTGAGTCTGGTGAATCCTAGTACCCATGTTGAGCCTATTTCCTAAGCCCACCCCCTCAGAAAAGCTCTCCGTGGTGAATACATACTTTTTGTGTGTTTTCTTCACACCACAGCTGAGGGACCCCGAACACAGTTCAATCTGGGCTTTTATACCTGGGAGGCCTCTTGCTTACCTAAAATATTGAAGGACTTCATTTTCTAGAAAAGACAAGAACAAAGCTTGAACTGTCTTGTACAGTTCCTCCATATCTCAGGAGGCTGTAGTCTTAGCACATTCTATAGGTATCCTAAGTACTACAATTGACAGAGGAAAAGAGCTGGGCTGACCAAGGTCTTCCAGAAGCATTCAATAATCACTTTTGTGAAGGCTTTCTAATGTTGATTTCACAAGCAGTTTAAACAATAAAAGTCACAACTTCAACCTAGAGCCCAAGAAATCACAAATGTTAAGGTAAATGCAGCTTGCTGCCAAAGAGGAGATTCATGCTCCAGAAATATGAAAAAAAACTCATGGGTATTAGACAACAGATTATAAAAATCAATGGAGGCTGGAACATATAATTTTCCCACTATACCTTTCCTTCACAGTAACATTTATTATAGAATGTAATTGAAGGCCGGGTGCAGTGGCTCAAGCCTGTAGTCCCAGTACTTTGGGAGGTGAGGCAGGCGGATCACCTGAGGTCAGGATTTCAAGGCCAGCCTGATCAACATGGAGAAACCCCATCTCTACTAGAAATACAAAATTAGCTGGACGTGGTGCATGTCTGTGATCCCAGCTACTTGGGAGGCTGAGGCAGGAGAATTGCTTGAACCTGACAGGCGGAGGTTGCGGCAAGCCAAGATTGCGCCATTGCACTCCAGCCTGGGCAACAAGAGCAAAACTCCATCTCAAAAGAAAAAAAACATGTGTTTGAAAATTTTCAGACATGGGAAATGACAGTGGAAAGAGAAGGAAGGGTAATCTAAATATACACTCTTGTTTTGGGAACGAAATTAATGCTACCAGGAAATTTTAAGTGGGTTATAAAACTATTGTCACTGCTATCAGTAGAGAGCCCTTAGCTAAATCTTAACATAAATCCTAAATAAACTTTATGTTTTGTGTTTCCCCCAACTTTTTATAAATATTATAAAATATTCAAGTGGAAGAAGAGATGTTTATGAAAAACACAGATGGACTTCAAATGAAGGGAAGGCACAGATCCTCCTGTGTAGATAATAATTGTAGAGAGAGTTAGCAACCCTAGGCTGACAGGGTAAAAACAGCTTACCTGGCCCAAGATGAGCAGACAATAGGCAGCTTTCCAACATGCTAAAGTATATTTCCTTAGGGGATATATTTAATTACTGTACTAGTAAAATCAATGGATATTCAAGTTATTTCTCCAGAGAATTCAACATTTATTCAACATTTACACAATAAAAATTGAGAAATCCTTCACTGCCTGATGCTCCGAGCCACAGTTAATTGCAGTTGAACCTTATTAATTTTTAATATATATTTTAATTATAATCATGAAAATGTACCTACACTTTTTAACGTATCAATGCTAAACTCATAAGGTTGCAGCCTCTTTCTGGCATTGTATTGTAGCTACATTTTCATTTGACTACAAATAACCAATAAATGCAAACCTTAAACTTAACTTCCTCCTCTTTTTGCAGTATATCACATCCTAAAAGATTATCCACAGGATTGAGGCTGTAAAGTAGAAAAAAAAAAAAAGAAAGAAAGAAAAGAGAAAAGAAAAGAGAGGAAAGAGAGAAAGCAAAGAAAAAAAGATAAATAAACCAAGTTTAAGACTTGGCACTTGGCAATTTCCAATAATATCCGCTTTTCTAAAATAACATGGAAAGAATGTACTTGTAATCTTGGGTTACGTGGCAAACTGAAACTATTATAGATGTATATAGAATCAGAATTGTCAGAATATAAACATTTTAATGCTGTAAAATAGCCCTTAATTGGATTGGTAAGTACAAACAGCTTGAATAAATGTTGTTATTCTTATCTCTATCTGTATCTTTTTGTGCAGTCTTTCTCTTTGCATCTATACACACAGCTGCATATAGGGAGCAGTACATCATAGTGGTTCAAAGAAAGGGATTTGGAGTTAGACTGCCTAGTTAGATGCCTTACTGGACTTAATAGGTTTGTGGCTTTGAGGAGTTTCCAAGATTTCTTCAAGACTCAGTTTGTTCATTCAATGACTAGAGGGTAATACTAGCATGTCCTGTAAGGGATTGTTCTCAAAATTAAATAAAATAATTTATGTAAACAATAGACATAGTGGCTAATACATAGTGAATACTTAAACATTAGCTGCAATAGTAATAATCATATATATCATTGGAAGTCAAACTTGCACTATTTGAAAATTCTCAGCAAGCATGAAACAACTCATCACTTTTATCTGTAAGAGAATAATTTCTATTCTTACTAATTGAGTGAGGACATAAAGATGCCCTTTCTTTTGTAATGGGTTCACCTCCTCTGGAAAATCCAAATAGAGTCTTCATTAGTGTATATTTATTTCTGTTTCCCACTCCAAAATGCTCATGCTTAAGTGTTACCATAGAGCAAAACCAATGGACACCAATGCCTAGTGGTGACCTAAAGAGAAAAGCTTTAAATCATTGAATTCGTGGCTGTATTGGTCTTCTGCTACTGATGGGAGACTTGTGTTATGAGTCAAGGACGTTTATTATGAGGCAAGAACAAACTTTGTAAACTGACAGACTTTTATTTGAACATTAAGTCTGCACTTACGCCAACTATTACCTGTATAAATCTGAAAAAAAAGTAAACATTTTCTGTGTAAGTGTTTTTCTTCTGCAAAGCTAGGTTAATAACATCTAACTCACAGGGTTATTGTAAGGATAAATGATTAATAAGAACTGGGCCTGGTTCATAATAGGACCTTAATAAATGGCAGCTATTATCATTTTCATTCTGTTTTAATACGAAATTAATATAAACCAAGAAAAATTAGTGAGGATTATGTTTTGCCATCTTAATTTATTTAGAATGCATTCAATTGTCATTTAAAAGAAAAGCATTTAGAAATCCCGCAAAATTACTTGTGGAATTTCTTAAAATATAGCTAAATAGGTTATATATTTTTTTTGAATGGTTAATTATGGGAAATAGAAATACACGTAAGGTTTTCGGCCTGTCTTCCGTTATCATTGTTAAAAATGATTCAGTCTCTTTTAATGACCTCAACTCCAAACCACAAAAGTCTTATATTTGACTTAGTACAGGATCAATTCAAAATGATTTTTAACATTGTGAAATATTTTAGGCATACAAAAGAAGAGCAGTTATAAAATAAATGCTCTTTACGGAGCAGCTAAGCTTAACCGATGAAGTGTTACACATTCAAAGGAGGCCCTGGACATTTCTCACAGGCGCCATTGCCTTCCCTGTTCTCCTCCCTACCACCAGCACATGCCCTGTAAATTACTGCCATCCTGAATTTTAGGTAGCAGCCATGGCGTTTAACCCCAAATTATAGTGACTTTATTGACTCATAAGAAATGCTCCTTTTTATTTCTGCAATTAAGCTTTAAAAAAGGTATAATGATTATAAACCTGAGAAATGTTTCCGCACTGCTTTCTGGGTTTTAATTTCTCATTTATAAAGCAAATAACAGCATGAATCCCTACCTTTGCTAACAGCACCACGGCATTAGAAGGCATCAAGGTCAATTCTGAATCATTGAGATAAATTTGTATGCCTATCCGTTTAAAAAATGAAATGGCATGCTAAATAATCTATTCAAATGCAAAAGAAACATTATATACAAGGCACCATGCTAAGACTGTAAACACCAAAATGAATAAGACTTGATCCCTGTGTTATATTTTGGCATAGATTGTGAAATAACTATTCCCATCCTTTTGTTAAATACATTATATAAAGGTCTTGGTTTATATTCATGTATAGATGTTTTAAATGTTTGCCACGCTGAGCAAATTAGTAGTGACCTTGCATAGATCTATACCAACTCTTGAAAGCTTAATGTCTTTTCTAACTTTCAAAGAATATTCTCAGGGTGTTTAAAATAATTGTTAAAATATGCTTTTAAAGTGGAAAACTTATAAATTCCCTCTAGGAAAAGAGTGAAAACGTCCTTTCTGAAAAAAAAAAAAACATTTTTTTCTACATACAGGGCAAAATATTTGGTCATAATTAAACAGGAACAATTAATATGTTTTAGATTGTTTTAATGCTTTGGTTTTATTCAAATGACATCATGTTCAGAGAATGCAGGTATAATGGGGACTATCAAGACATGCACATAGAATGTGGTTAGTTGTCTCTGAGTGGCTTGAAACCTTTTGCAACCAAAAGCTGTGAGACTCAAGAAAAAACAAGAACATTTTGAATAAAGTGAAGTAAAACTGTTCATTGCTGTTCAGAAAGGTGCAGCTTTTGAACATTTTGAACTTCTAGTGATTGAGATCTCTTAAGTCTATGATGTCTCCTGAAACCAGGCAGACCGTTTCCATACCATGGAGCATCTGCCCAGTTTTATCAGGGAATATAATAAAACTAGAATAGCAAAGAAGATAAGCAAAGTGTCAAGGAAACCCATATTGGGGAACAGGATATTTTACCTTCTACATCTCAGTGGTAAATAGAAGACCATTTTTATCTTTTATTAACTCATAACATACTCTTTTGTGGATACGAGTACAGTATTGTAACTCCTCAATCCATTCTATCTTTATCAGTTTCCGAACATAAACACAAGTCTGAGATTCATGAGATTCATAAAGTAAATAACAGATAAATGATAGTTCCAGAGTCAAAGATTTTGCACCAGTGTGCACCTGACAGACATGGCTCATTTCACATGAGATATCTAAAGTGCTTGAGATAAGAAGCAGAACTAGTTCTATCCTATTTTACTAATTTATAAATATATTTTATCAATGATTTTCAATAAGGGTAAAGGGGTTCATCATAATCACCTTGAAAAGTTATTTCTTCAAAACCTCAATTCTGAGATTATGCATTAGAGATTCGGGTTTAATGTCTGGAGTAGGGTGTGGGCACACATGCTTGAGTAAAGAACTATGCTTGGGTGTAATTGGTACTTGTTTGTCGTGTCCACCAACATCCTAGTAAACCACTTTTCAGCCCATCACCTGACTTCAGTTATAGCTCTAAGTCCTCAAATACTGTTGCATCTGACCTTATGACCTTCGTTCATTGGACTCGACCTAAGAGATGCAGTCTGAGTTTTTCCCCAGAAAAGTGATTTAAGGATTATATATGAAAAAAGGTAAACAAAGCATTGGGAAAGTAGTATATAATGGAAGCCACATAAGTAGTATGTGGCTTCTATTTGCTTCTTATGTGGACTAAAGAAGCACATAAAGTCAGTGTGTAGAGAAGAGTGAAACAGGTACATGAGGGTAACTACAGATGGAAGACAGCAGCAATTTTTAACTTTTCAGTTACATTGCTATTGAAGGACCCAGGTGATTTTCTGTCCTAGGCTGCCATGGTGTGTCTCTGTTTCATAATAGATGTATGCTTTCTGCTTAAGATATTTCAAGTTAGTTTTTTCTATATCCAACCAAAAGTCTCAATTTAAACATGTAACTTGCCCCAATCTTTGAAATAATGGATATGTAACATGATGGGCAACTTATGGTTAGGGTTATTCTCTGAATATTAAAAAAAAAATAGTCATTCCTTGCAGCATCTAAGTAGGGACCACTTGCTTACCCCTTCTCCTTCATGTCTGAATTATTAGCCTTAAGCTGGTAACTCATTTTAAGACTTGGATGAGAATAAATTGTCTCTATAGAATAAACAGTCATAAAATACACATCAAGTTAAATTTTCCTACTGTGTTAGGCTATTCTTGCATTGCTATAAAGAAATACTGGGGGCTCAGTAATTTATGAAGACAAGAGGTTTAACTGGCTCATAGTTTGATAAGCTGTACAGGAAGCAGGGTCCTAGTGTCCACTTAGCTTCTGAGGGAGCTTTTACTTATGGAGGAAGGCCAAGCAGGGACAGGGGACAGGTAACAGGCACATCACATGGCCAGAGAGAGACAGTAGGAGGTGGTGGGGGTGGGGTGGAAGATGCCACACACTTTTAAATGACTAAATCTTATGTGAACTCAGAGCAAGAACTCACTTATCACCACAGGGATAGCACTAAGCCATTCATGAGGGATCTAGCCCAATGATCCAAACACCTCCCATGAAGCCTCACCAATAGTTGTGGGGATTACATTTCAACATGAGATTTACATGGGGACAAATATGCAAGATATACTACTAGCCAATATAGAAATTTTCCTTATGATATTCTCTGAAAGGTGGCCAGCTTTTGAACACTTCTAGTGATTGAGATCTCTTAAGTCTATGAAGCAGTCCACTGTATGATTATTAGATAGTGGGGATATTTGAATTTTTCTTTTATATTAAATAAAATATTTCTTCTGAAAACTTTACAGAGTTTTATTATCAAGGTCCTGTTTTCAGAAGTGTCGCAAAAAAAAAAAAAAAAAATCAAGGGATCAGAATAGTTATTATGAGTAATGTGAGATGAACGGTCCGATGGTTGGTGGGACATAAAACTAAGTGGTGAAGTGCTATGAATTAAAATGAAAGTGAAAACAATATAACGACCACGACATTGAGGATTGTGCTCCAACTGTTCTTCTCCTTGTCCTGGTCTTCATTTGGCATTGCTACTGGATAATAAATGTAACTTTCTGAGTTTCTGCCTCTTAAAACAAAGTATCTGAAGAAAATCAGTAAGAGTTCTTTTGACTCTGATATCCTATGGGTAAATAAAAATGTGTATGACAAATACCTAATAGAGACACTGTACTAATCAATAACGCATGCACTGTTCATGAACAGCAAGCAGAGAAGAGCACTTCAGTGCAGTGCTTCATCACCTGCTGAGCCTTGGCCCCTCTGCTCTTCCTGTGACCCAGGATGCACAGCTAACAGAGAGTTTCAGCATGCCATCTGTCGCTTCACATCAACATCTGTAGTTTGAGAACTATGTTATGCCCAAAGATCCATCAACTGATGTATCAGTCCTTCCATTCTTAAAGTCATACGGTTTTAAAAGCAATGCCTTTGCCTTTATCTACAGTTTACTTTTGATACATCATAGCTCAGTGATTGGCAACAAATTAGAAAAGTAAGTGAACAGTAAATCACTGATACTGACTGTGACTTTTACCACTCAAGTGAAGGTGACCACTCAGTTCGACCTGAGGGATTGTGAAGTAGAAAAAGCCCATTGAGTGTTTCATTATCACCACTCCATCCTTCTCTGTGTGATTCTCTGCCTATTCTTCCATATCTTTTCTCCCTTATCCGGTCTATTGTACCAGTACCCTTCAATGCTGTACTGTTCTACCATTCTGGCCTACCCTTCCACATTCAAGACTCTTCCTCCTTCATTCAAACTCTTCTGCCCTGTTTCTCACATCATTTTATCCCTGCTAAGCAGCCAGTAAGTTACCAAAATAATTCTTTTGGGCTAGGCTATCAATGACTAATAAAGAATTTAGGCCTGGTGTGGCGACTTGCGCATGTAATCCTAGCATTTTGGGAAGCCTAGGCGGGCGGATCACTTGAGGTCAGGAGTTTCGGACCAGCATGACCAACGTGGTGTATACAAATACATGGTGAAACACATGGCGTATTTGTACTAAAAACAAAAAAAAAAAGAAAAAATTAGCTGGGCATGGTGGTGCCTGTAATCCCAGCTACTGGGGAGGTTGAGGAAGGAGAATCGCTTGAACCCAGGAGGCGGAGGTTGCAGCAAGCCAAAGTCATGCCACTGCACTCCAGTCTTGGCGACAGATCAAGACACTGTCAAAAAAAAAAAGTTATCTCAGTCAAAAGAGGTAAAAACTAAGCAAATATCTAAAATAAAGTGCATTGAGTGCTATAATTAATATGTAAACAATATACTTTGAAAGCATAATGGGAAAATTTGACTCAACAAGGATAGAAGGGATACAAGGAAATATCTCAGGAGTCTATAAGGAAGGAAACTGTTTTTCTCCTCCTCCAAGACAGTAAGAATGAGTCAAGAGACAAGGTAGAATGTCTGTGAGTAAGAAAAAAGAGTATATGCAAAGCACTGAGGCGAGGAAGACAGCACTGTTACGGTAACTTAGGGCATACAAATGGAAGAATAACAAGAGAAAAAGCCAAGAGCAATTATCTTTATCAATCATCTTATGTAGCCACATTAAGACATTTGAACACTATAATAATTTGCATATGAGTAAGGAGACACAATTAGACTGATTTACATGTTTGCAACATCAATCTGACAATAGTGTAGAAAATGAGTAAGAAGCAAGGAGGAAGGACGCAAACTGCAGACAGAGAAAATATTTGAAAATCCACTGAAATGTCTTACGCCAAAACTCGCCAATGGAAATAAGAATAGAAAGAAGGAAACAAATTTCCCAGATGTTTCTTACTACAAGAATTGACAGGTGTAATGATCCTGGGGGTGATGGTGGAGAGGCAAGGTCAGAGAGCCAAGTAGTTTTGAGAGAAAATAATTGGAGATGACACAGAAGGATCTGACTTGGACAAGTTGGATAGTTGGTGGATGCTGTGGTTTGAATATTCCCAGATTTCATGTGTTGGAAACTTATGGACCTTGAGAGTTTGTTCAGAGGTTGTAGCAGGGGAGCACAGCTGTTTATACACCCTTGACCAAAGAAGGTCCTCCTTTATCAAGGAAGGTCATCCTCTATCAGGAAAGGTCATCCTCTTTAACTGAGTGCACAGCTTCTGGAGGAATGAACACGGAGCAGTGAGTGAGGAAAGGGACACATGCCTAGCCAGCCACATTAGCCAATTCAGTCATGATGATCGATGAGGTGACGATGCCATAGCCAGGGCACCCTCACATCCATTGGTAATGGAATCCTCAACATGGTCTTTAAAATGTGATTTGATCATGAGGGTTCTGCCCTCATAAATTGATTAATTTATTCACGGATTCCTGCATTAATGGATCAATCAGTTAATTTGGAAGTGAAACTGGGTCCTTGCAATAAAAGACTAAGAACAAAAAGCCAGAGAATGAAAGAAGAAAGAAGATAACAAAGAAAGAGATGAGTTCAAGGAGAATATAGGCAAAATTTTAATTCTTAAAACAGGCAGGATGATGTTTGAAGTGAAAATACAAACAGGAAAAATATTGGTGACTTAAATGAAAAAGCTAATTTCAATAGATTTTAGAAGCTCAAGTGTGACAAGAGACAATTGAGTAGAGTAATAAATTTCATTGCACTGAAAACTGAATGGGAGTAAGTAAATGGAAATACAAGTACAGATAAGTACATAGCTGTTTATATTTATACCTTCAGTCTTAAAGTACAGGTTAGTACCAAAAAGAGGAGTTAAACATTTTTCTGTTAATAAATAAATAGACAAATATAAACAATTAAGATTGTTGGGTAATAACTTAGTAAAAAAAAAAAAAATCACTTACCTACTGTATGGAGAACAGACTATGAGATGGAAAACGTCCATAGGAGGACAGGAAGCATTCATTGTGTTTTGCCACATAACAATATTAAACTTAGTGGACTAATTACATATATTTATTATTTCATAGTTTGTGTAAAAATTGAAAAAAGAAACAATTTCCCCCAGATATTTTATGCTACAGGAATTGACGGGTGTAACGATGCTAGGGGTGAGAGTGGGGAGGCAGGGTCAGAAAGCCAAGTAGTTCTGAGAGAAATCAATTGAGGATGACATGATTTATGTGAGGCAGGTACCAGAGTGTAGCATAACTGGGTCCTCTGCATACAAGTTCTTACAAGGCCGCAGTCAAGGTTCTGCACTAGGCTTTGGTACGACTGAGTCTCCACTTGGAAAGGATCTGCTTTCAAGCTCATGTGGTTATGGGCAGCACTTAATTTTTTGTAGAATTTTGGACTGAGGGCCTCAATATCTTACTGGCTATTGGCTGTAGTCCATCCTTAGTACCCTTCTATATAGGCCTTTCCTACATACCTGAAAGTATTATATGCTAGAATCACCTGATTTGTATGCACATACTCCCTCTATATGGAGAGGCCTGTTTGCATGTTTATGTGAGAAATAGAAGGGAAAATAATCTGTTATAGACTCATTGTGCATCTTAGTTTGAGAGGAGCTCAGAAGACTTATGGAAAAGACACAAGAAACTTACCAACTTGAACTAACTAAGCATCACCACATATCTTTAATGATTATTATAGAGTCAAGACTTACTGAAGACTTTAAAGAGTGGAGCTTTTCTCTACTGCAAAAGAAAGTCAGTATATTTCTGGGAAAATTTTCAGCCTGAAATAAATAGGAAGGATAAAATTAACACGATATATAAAAATGTTTCAGTAATGTATGCATCATCTGGGACTTACTTTTAATATTGAGGGGGAAAAGGGAGATTTTCAGATTCCCTAGCAGTCCATGTTTCAGAAAATGGGATGGTAGGAGACGTTAAAATCTCCATTTATTGCCTCAGAACATACTGAATTGAGCATAATATTTCATCTTAACAGGAAAATTGTGTGTCAAAGCAACATATCTTACATTATTAGATAATTGTAGGACAAAATATAGGTAAAGGAGATTGCCATCATATTGATAACTTCATAGGACTACAGTCCAAAACTGTAGGACTACATGACGGGGTGTAGAAAATAAGAAAACATTTTAACACAGAGCATCAATTTTATACCACCCATAAAATTTCTATTTCTCTATATATATTCATTCAAAATGAATATATATGTAGGTATACACACACACACATATATATAAATGTGTATATATATGTGTGTATATATGTATACATATAAGAGAGTGTGTATGTGTGTATATATACACACTTGAGAATACTTAGGAGAAATAAGTAAGTAGAAATACTACTTTGATTATTCAAACCAGAATAATCTATATTTCCATACCCTACCTACCTGAATACCCATATGTGTGTGAAGCATTAGTATTCAGCAGCTCATCTGTGTCTTTCTATGTACCTATAATTGCATTAACACAGTCTGGTGAATATAAATAGCAAATTTATAAATAATCAGGAAAAAAGGGAAGCTTTACAAAATATAATGGTTTTATTTTTATTTTCTTTATTAGAACAATAGAAGAAGCTGCTGGCTCAGTTCTTTTCATATTGGAAGATAAAAGATAAGAATCTGATTAGTCACATACCTAGCTAGTTTACAGTTCTTAGTCAAATTGTTTAAAGAATTTTGTTGGATTCCAAAATCAAAGAGCTTCTATAGTTTCCCAGGTAGTGTGGAATGAAATTACTTTCCTGTAAAAGTGATTCTAATCTTTAATTGCATCCAATTTAATAAAGAGTTTAGTTAAATCTGGAAAAGCCACATGACTTATTTCAGGTGCTAAGTAACCTTACAGTGAATAACAACAGCTAAACAGCAGATAAGTATTTATTATAAGGGGAAATTGACTTGTTACAACATAAAATGGACAATCACTCTGTAAATGATTCCCAAACAGATAAACCTAAAGTGGTATATCAAAGAGAGGTAATACAGAGTATTTATTGTGTCAATTCACCATCTCAATCAATTTCTACTAAGCACCTGACAAAAGACTAATTTAAGCATTTCATTTGGGTTACACATCCCATATTTTAAAAACCCAGTTTAAGAAACAACAATCATAGCCTTTATAATAAAAGGTAAGCATTAGCAAATATAATTGTCTTTTGGCTAGATAAAATGTGACTATATCACAATGCAAGATTGATCTAGTAAGAGAATAAAATATATCAATAGTAATACCCCAAAAAATGAATATTTATGATACAGAAAGAAGAATATCACTCATTTCTTATAATATATTCACATATATGTTATATTCGTATATATATGCCTAATATATACAGAAATATGGAATTACTTTACACATAATTTTAATATTATTTTATAGCATGCTTAATATCATTACCATTATGATATACATATTACATTGAATTAGTATTAGTTAAAAATATTAATGTGTTTAATATTAGATACATTAGAATCAAGATTAATATAATTAATATATCAATATTAATATTTTAACATTATACATTATATATTGTTGATGTATAATATTACATTGTATGTTATTATTATATTAATAATAATTAACATAATATACGGAATAAATAGTAATGTTATCTTTATTTGTTTATTTATTTATTTATTTTGCGAGATTGAGTCTTGCTCTGTCACCAGGCTTGAGTGTCAGTGGCACAATCTCATCTCCTGCAAGCTCAGCTCTCCATGGTTCACCCATTCTCCTGCCTCAGCCTCCTCAGTAAGCTGGACTACAGTGCCGCCACCTGACGCCCAGCTTAATTTTTTGTAGTCCTTAGTAGAGTGGGGTTTCACCACTATGTTACCAGGAATGGTCTTGAGTCTCCTGATGTTAGTGATCTGTTATATAAAATATTTTATATGTTTTATGTGTTATATAATTATATAAATATGAATATATAATATTATTATATACATTTTCTTATATGTAAGAATGAGTGATTTTCTTATTATATAGTTTTATATATTTTATATTTTATATATCATAAATAATATATATGAAATATATAATACATGTTTACATATTTATATACTTGTTATAAATTTTATTATATATAAAATTAGTGATACTCTTTTAGCATATATAAATTGTAGAGTAATATTATTTAAATACGATAAAGCATATATATTTAATAATATAATATATATTAATATTTCAGTGTATTTATTACTATAATAAGATGTTTGTAATATATAATTCATAATATTCTTCTGATTATTTCTAACCAATCAATTGCTAGTTTCAACATACATCATTGAAGATCATTGAAGGCAAATCTCTGTAATATAAAGGGAATTTAATTCACATTAACATTGGATTTTTGCAGAAATGGTAAATGAAATGTGATCAAATAAATAAACAATATCAAATAAAGGAGGTACCATAACTGAACAGATTACCTGAGAATTGCATGCAGTGAGGAATAAGTACGATTATTCACTTCAATATATTTCTAATGTAACTCACTTTGTAAATGAGAAAATCACATATTTCAGTAAATATTTCCTTTATGTGCTAGTATAATTCTTTACAGAAGAGAAGAACTCTGAAGAAAATTTAAAATTCTTAGTATCTGTGAGAATAGGTGCAAATGGATTTCTTTCCAATCACCAAACACTTCAATATTAATGCATTGCTACATTGTCAGCAATTTGAGTATCGGATATTGTCATCATTGTCACCATGTAACACTTGTAGGGCTCTTTAATGTCCACTACCAACATTTGTGTGGGCAGAGAAAATGGCATAGAAACTCTGCCAAATATGTCCATAGAAGCAACTGTGGAAATAGAAGAGATATTTTCCCAGTTGCCCACAGCTTCCACTCTTTTACAGTCACTTGGTTATGTGCTCTTGCTCAAGGAAGAAGAAGAGCTGTGAAACAAGGTTTCTTACTGTTCCTTACTTTCTATTTAAAAAGGAAGTTAGCACAATAAAGAATATGACTCTGTCTCTGAATGTTGGTGAATCTGACATTAATGTCTTCTCTTATTGTCATCTAGCTGGAGCATAAAGGTTAATGATAGAAAGATGACAAATATCAATGTTATAATGTATTAGTTCTCTAAATAATTAGCAAACCCAATTTGGATCATAATTCTTAAGTTCATTTAAGGTTTGCTCATGACCTTTGGGTCTTACTAGTGCCATTCTCATTTCTCAGAATAGTAGCAGTCACCAAGACAAAGAGAGTTTGAATTCTGGTAAAAACATTCCCATCTAAAGGAAGTCAGATTTTGCTGAAGACAAGTCAAAAGGTAAAAAAACTCTTAAGGATAAAGTTACTTAACTCTTATAACAAATTACTTGCCTTTCTTACTTAATCCTTAAAACTAGTAGTTAAACTTCGTCTCCAAATTTCAACTGAAATTTTCATAAACAGATCCTAAATAATTTCACTTCCTTAAATATTTTGAAAATTTTAAATTTCATTTTTATAATAGATTACATTAATTTACTGTAGCCCCACTTTAAATGTATACATCATCAAATTAGAGTGTCGACTTTACAAAAAAACTCAAGAATTCCTTAAGAATTTGACATCAAAGTTTTTTTGATATACAACTTCCATTTCCTGAAATAAAGAAAAATCTTCTAGATTTTTTGTTGTTGCTGTTGTTGAAGACAACATGGTGGAATACAACTCCCCATCAATTATTCCCTCACAGAAACATCAATTTGAACAACTATCTGTGTCCCAAAATATCATAAGAGCTAAGGAAGCCAGATGATAAATCATAGTACTTGGTTATAGCATGAAAATAAGAAAAGACACATTGAAGATGGCAGGAGAGATAATTTTACATTAATTGCATCACCGCTTTCTCACTGCACCACAACAAGGAGACAGATGCTGTTCACTTGGGAGAAAAAGAGGAAAGTGAGCCTAAGGCTTCAAGTTGGTTCACAACACCAAACCCACCATAGTAGAACCCAGCACCAGGGAGAACTCCATGACCCTGAAAGCAGGCTGGTAGCATGGTCTGAGCCACAAGGACTGCTTTCACATTAGGTAGGGAGCTACAGCCCCAGTGAAACAGAACGATATCCTGCTGATATCACTGTCACCTGACTTCAGTGGCCTTGGGCTTCAAATAACCCACAGCAATAGGCACGTCTCAGCAGCTGTGGACTTCAGCAGAGTGCTGCACTGGCCTCAGTGACTGTGGGCTTTCAGCAGTGAAAGGTGCTTTGGGTGCAGTGCTAGATTTGATAGATACAGAATTCCATCTTGGTGCTAAACCAACAGTGATGGTTTTACACTTAATGAAAACCCTAGCACAGCAATGGCACTGTTTTCAGTGATCACAGGCTTAGGGACTATGACAGAGTCCTTCCCAGAATCTTTGTACAGGCTTACCATTGAATGGGGTTTTCAGACAATGACAGATTGTGAAGACTCTTAAATACCTACTTTGAATCTTCAGTGTGCAGACAATGATGCATGATCACAAAGATTAAGAGTAATCAAGGAAATATGATGTCAACAACTGCACAAAATAAAGTACCGATGATTAACCCAAAGAGAAAAAGACATATAAACTGCCCAACAAGCCATTCAAAACAATGGTTTTAAGAAAGATCATCNGTCGACTTTACAAAAAAACTCAAGAATTCCTTAAGAATTTGACATCAAAGTTTTTTTGATATACAACTTCCATTTCCTGAAATAAAGAAAATCTTCTAGATTTTTTGTTGTTGCTGTTGTTGAAGACAACATGGTGGAATACAACTCCCCATCAATTATTCCCTCACAGAAACATCAATTTGAACAACTATCTGTGTCCCAAAATATCATAAGAGCTAAGGAAGCCAGATGATAAATCATAGTACTTGGTTATAGCATGAAAATAAGAAAAGACACATTGAAGATGGCAGGAGAGATAATTTTACATTAATTGCATCACCGCTTTCTCACTGCACCACAACAAGGAGACAGATGCTGTTCACTTGGGAGAAAAGAGGAAAGTGAGCCTAAGGCTTCAAGTTGGTTCACAACACCAAACCCACCATAGTAGAACCCAGCACCAGGGAGAACTCCATGACCCTGAAAGCAGGCTGGTAGCATGGTCTGAGCCACAAGGACTGCTTTCACATTAGGTAGGGAGCTACAGCCCCAGTGAAACAGAACGATATCCTGCTGATATCACTGTCACCTGACTTCAGTGGCCTTGGGCTTCAAATAACCCACAGCAATAGGCACGTCTCAGCAGCTGTGGACTTCAGCAGAGTGCTGCACTGGCCTCAGTGACTGTGGGCTTTCAGCAGTGAAAGGTGCTTTGGGTGCAGTGCTAGATTTGATAGATACAGAATTCCATCTTGGTGCTAAACCAACAGTGATGGTTTTACACTTAATGAAAACCCTAGCACAGCAATGGCACTGTTTTCAGTGATCACAGGCTTAGGGACTATGACAGAGTCCTTCCCAGAATCTTTGTACAGGCTTACCATTGAATGGGGTTTTCAGACAATGACAGATTGTGAAGACTCTTAAATACCTACTTTGAATCTTCAGTGTGCAGACAATGATGCATGATCACAAAGATTAAGAGTAATCAAGGAAATATGATGTCAACAACTGCACAAAATAAAGTACCGATGATTAACCCAAAGAGAAAAAGACATATAAACTGCCCAACAAGCCATTCAAAACAATGGTTTTAAGAAAGATCATCAAACTTCAAAACACACACACGTGCATGCACACACACGCACACACACCTGCACAGAAAAAAATCAATAGGATGAGGAAAACAATAAGTAAAAGAATGAGAAATTTAACAGAGATTAATATAATAAAATCAAACAGAAATCTTGGAGCTGAAAAAAATACAATGAACTAAATGAGAAATGCAATAAACAGCATCAGTAGCAGAATGAGTCAAGCAGAGGAATGAATTTATAAATTTAACAGTAGGTTATTAGAAAATATATAGTCAGAGGAGAAAAAAAGATCAAAAAGGAGTGAAGAGAGTTTGTAGGATTCATGGGCTAGCAACAGACAAGCAACAATTGTAGTCACTGGAGTTCAAAAGGGAATAGAGAAAAACAAAGGCATATGATGTTTATTTAAAAAAGTAAATCAGAAAACTTTTTAAAACTGTAGAAAGATATAAATATCCAGGTACATAAAGGTCAAAGGTCAGCAATCAGATGAAATTTAAATAAGACTACTTCAAGATGTATTTTAATCAAAGATTCTGCTTTTTTTCTTTTCTTTTATTTCTTTTTTTTTTTTTTTTTTTTTTTTTTTTTTTTTTTTTTTGAGACAGAGTCTGGCTCTGTTGCCCAGCCTGGAGTGCAGTGGCACAATCTCAGCCCACTGCAGCCTCTGCCTCCCAGGCTCAAGTGATTCTCCTACTTCAGCCTCCTAAGCAGCTTGGAGTACAGGAACATGCCCCCACACCGAGCTCATTTTGTATTTTGGTAGAGATGGGTTTTACCATGTTGACCAGGTTGATCACCAATTCCTGGCCTCAAGTGATCCACCTGCCTTGGCCCCCAAAGTGCTGGGATTACAGACTTGAGCCACTGCTCCTGGCCAGAATCAAACTTTCAAAGAATGAGACAAAGAGAATATTCTGAAAGCAGCAAGTGAGAAGAGGTAAATAACATACAAGGGAGGTTCAATATACCTAGCAGCAGAATTTTGAGCAAGAACCTTAGGGCCAAGAGGGAGTGGGGTGATATATACTTAAAATGCTGAAGGAAAAAATAATGCCAATCAAGAGTACTGTGCCCAGCAAAGCTATCCTTCAGGTAAAAAACAGAGATAAATTTTTGCAGACAATCAAAAGTTGGTGGGGTTCACAGCCACCTGATTTTTCTTACAGGAAATTCTAAAGGGAGTTCTTTAAGCTCAGTGAAAATAATGTTACTGAGTAACACAAACACTTTCAGAAGCATAGAATTTACTAGCAAAAATAAGTACACAGTCAAATTTTGAATATTACTGTAATGATGACGTGTAAATCACATATCTTTAGCATGAAGGTTAAAAGAAAACAAAACTACAAAACTAGTTTGTTAAGGGATATAAAATATAAATAGATGTAAATAGTGACATCAAAAATTCAAAATGAGAGGGGAATGCAGTGAAAATGTACTTTCTTTTGTAATAAAAGCTAAGTTGTTTCTGTTTAAAATAATGGTTACAGCTGTAAGATTATTTTGTAAACTTTATGACCTTATGATAACCACAAAACAAAACTTATAATAGATACACAAAAAACAGAAAACAAGGAATTAAGCATACTGTTAAGAAAATCACTTAACCACAAAGAAAGACAGTAAAAAAAGAGAAAAGAACAAAATAATTTATAAGAAAACTTAAAAAAATGATATTAATAATTCCTTACATATCTATAATTACCTTGAATGTAAATAAACTAAATTCTCAAATTAAAAGACATAGAATGGCTGAATGGATTAAAAAAAAAGACCCTACCATATGCTGTCTACAAGAGACTAACCTCACTTTTGGGAACACATATAGAATAACAATGAAGAGACAGAAAAAAATAGTCCATGCAAATGAAAAGCAAAAGAGAAGATGAATAGCTATACTCATATCAGATAAAATAGACTTTTATCAAAACTGTAAAAGAAATAAAGAATGCCATTATATAATAAGGGGTCAATTCAGCAAGAAGATATAATTTTATATATTTATATACAAAATATGATCTTGATTACATGAAAAAAATGGAAAAATTTCTGGACATATATAACCTACCAAGATTGTATTATGAAGCAAAAGGAATTCCAAAAAGACCAATAACAAGTAAGGATATGGAATCAGTAATATAATTGTCTCCCACCAAAGAGTATATAAATATATATACTCAAGATTGTATACATATACACATATATACAATTATATCTTCTTAATGAACTCACCCCTTTATCATATAATGACCTTCTTTGTTTGTTTTTTAAGTTTTTGATGTAAAGTATATTTTGTCTGAGATAAGTATAGCTACTCCTCTTCTCTTTTGCTTTTCATTTGCAAATATATATATGTGTGTGTATGAATTTATATATTCATTTGCATATATATACACATATATATGTACTCAAGATGCAAGAACTTAAATACATAAAGCAAAAAATGATAAATCTTAAGGAAGAAATAGTAACACAATAACATTAGGGGACTTCAACACTTCATTTTCATCAGTGAACAGATCATCCATTCAGAAAATGAAACTTCAGACTTAAACCACCTTCTAGGCCTATTAGACCTAACAGCAATATACAGAATATTCCATCCAACAATTGCAGACTATATATTGTTCTAAACTACACATTAACAATTGTTCAGGATAGCTCATATGTTAGGCCACAAAATAAGTCCTAACAAATTTTAAAATATTGAAGTTACATCAAATATCTTATCTGACCACAACAGTATAAAACTAGACATCAATAACAGAACAATACATTTTAAAATGCATAAATGTTAAAATTTACAAATATGTGAAAATTAAACAACATGTTCCTGAATAACTAATGGGTCAATGAAGACATTAAACAGATATTTTAAAATTTTGGGGGGACAAAAATGGAAAAAAAAAAAAACATCCAAATCAATGGGACACAGTAAATGCAGTTCTAAGAGCGAAGTTTAGAGCAAAAGACACTTATAGCATAAAAAGACAAAGATTTCAAATAAACAACCTAATATTGTAACTAAAGGATCTATGGAAATAAACAAACTAAGCCCCAAATTAATAGAAGGAATGAAATAGTACAGATTATGCTACAAATAAAAGAGTAAAATAAATAAATAAATAAATAAAAAGATCAACAAAATGAAGAGTAAGTTTCTTGAAAAGTCAAAACCAATAAATCTTTAGACAGACTAAGAAAAAGACAGAGAAAAATCAAATAAATAAAATAAGTGATGACAAAGGAGACAGACAACTGACACTACAGGAATAAGAAGGATCATAAGAGACTAGTATGAGGCTGAGTGTGGTGGATCACACCTGTAATCCCAGCACTTTTGGAGGCTGAGACAGGCAGATCACTTGAGGTTAGAAGTTCAAGAAACCCTGGCCAATATGGTGAAACCCCATCTCTACTAAAATCAGAAAACAATTAGCTGGGAGTGCTGGTGCACTGTTGTGGGAAGTCAGGGATCCCGAACGGAGGGACTGGCTGAAGCCGTGGCAGAAGAACATAAATTGTGAAGATTTCATGGACATTTATCAGTTCCCAAAATTAATACTTTTATGATTTCTTATGCCTGTCTTTACTGCAATCTCTGAAAGTAAATTGTGAAGATTTCATGGACATTTATCACTTCCCAGTCAATACTCTTATAATTTATTATGCCTGTCTTTACTTTAATCTCTTAATCCCATCATCTTCATAATCTGAGGATGTATGTCACCTCAGGACCCTGTGATGACTGCGTTAACTGTATAAATTGTTTGTAAAACATGTGTGTTTGAACAATATGAAATCAGTGCACCCTGAAAAAGAACAGAATAACAGTGATTTTCAGGGAACAAGGAAAGATAACCATAAGGTCTGACTGCCTGTGGTGTCAGGCAGAATAGAGTCATATTTTTCTTCTTGCAGAAAGTGTTGGGAGCAAACCTGTCTTAATCCTGTCATCTTCATAAGCTGAGGATGTATGTCACCTCAGGACCCTGTGAAGATTGTGTTAACTGTACAAATTGTAAAACATGTGTGTTTGAACAATATGAAATCAGTGCACCCTGAAAAAGAACAGAATAATAGTTGTTTTCAGGGAACGAGGAAAGATAACCATAAGGTCTGACTGCCTGCAATGTCGAGCAGAATAAAGCCATATTTTTCTTCTCACAGAAAGCCTATAGATGGATGTGTGAATAGGAGAAATATCACTAAATTCTTTTCCCAGCAAGGAATATTAATAATTGATACCCTGGGGAAGGAATGCATTCCTGGGGGGAGGTCTATGAATGGCCGCTCTGGGAGTGTCTGTCTTATGCGGTTGAGATAAGGACTGAACTACACCCTGGTCTCCTGCAGTACCCTCAGGCTTACTAGGATTGGGAAATTCCAGCCTAGCGAATTCTAGTCAGACTGGTTGTCTGTTCTCAAACCCCGTTTCCTGTTTAGATGTTTATCAAGATGATGTGTGCACAGCAGGACACGAACTCTCAGCAGTAATTCTAATTTTGCCCTTGCCTTGTGATATTTTATTATCCTTTGAAGCATGTGATCTTTGTGATTTCTCTCTTTTTGTATACCCTTCCCCTTTCAAAATCCCTAATAAAAACTTGCTGGTGTTGTGGCTCAAGGTCACCATCACAGTCCTGACAATATGTGACGTCAACTCTGGAGGCCCGGCTGTAAAATTCCTCTCTTTGTACTCTTTCTCTTTATTTCTCAGACCGGCTGACACTTAGGGAAAATAGAATAGAACCTATGTTGAAATATTGGGGGCTGGTTCCCCCAACAGTGCATGCCCGTACTCCCAGATACTCTGGAGGCTGAGGTGGGAAAATCACCTGACCTTGGGAGGTGGAGGTTGCAGTGAGCAAGATTACAGCACTGTACTCCAGCCTGAGACACAGAGCAAGATTGTGTCTTAGAAATTAATTAATTATTATAAACAATTATATGCCAACCAATCGGATAACTTAGGAAAAAAAAAAAAAAAAAACGAAACCAAGATAAATCTCTGGACACATACAACCTACCAAGATTATATAACGAAGAAATTGAAAATCTGAGAAGACCAATAACAAATAAGGAGATGCAATCAGTAATAAAGTCTCCCACCAAAAACAAACAAACAAACAATAAAACCCAAGATCTAATGGCATAACTGCTAAACATTTAACTACTAAACATTTAATAAAGAACTAAAACCACTTCTTCTTAAACTCTTTCAAAATGTTGAAGAGGAGACAATATTTCCAAATTCATTTTATAAGGCCGTCATTACTCTAATACCAAAACCAGTCAAAGGTACAACACAAAGAGAAAACTACAGGCTGATATCTCTGAATATATACGCAAAATTTTCAACAAAATACCAACAAACCAAATTCAATAGCACATAAAAAGTTCATTTACCATGATAAAGGGGAATTTATCTTAGTGGTGCAAAGATGGTATGACATACAGAAATTAATACATGTGATACATAATATTAACATAATGAAGAAAAAATCATTGGATCTCTCTAATAGGTGCAGAAAAAGAATAGAAAACTTTCAGCATCACTTCATCATGAAAACTATCAACAAATTTGGTGTAGAGGAAATATTAACAGAAACCATGTGTGACAAACTGACAGGTAACATCATAATGAAGACAAGTTGAAACTTTTCTTCTCAGATCTGGAAAAAGACAAAGATGCCCACTCTAAACACTGTTATTAAACATAGTACTGGAAGTCCTAGCTAGAGCACTTAAGCAAGAGAGAGAAATAAAAAGCAACCACATTGGAAAAACAAGAAGTTAAAATGTGCCTGTTTGCAAATAACATGATCATATATTCATAGAAAACCCTCAAAAATCCATCAAAAAATGTTAAAGCTAATAAACAAAGTAAACTTGTACAATAGTAAACAAAATCAACATTCAAAAACCAGTAGCACTTTTTTTTTGAGACAGAGTCTTGCTCTATTGCCAGGCTGGAATCTTGGCTCACTGCAACCTCTGCCTCCCGGGTTCAAGTGACTCTCCTGCTTCAGCCTCCCGAGAAGCTGGGACTACAGGTGCATGTCACCATGCCCAGCAAATTTTTGTATTTTTAGTAGAGACCAGGTTTCACCATGTTGGCCAGGATGGTCTCGATCTCCTGACCATGTGATCTGCCTGCTTCAGCCTCCCAAAGTGCTGGGATTACAGGCGTGAGTCACCATACCTGGTCAATCAGTAACACTTTTTTACATTAACAGTGAACTATCTGAAGAAAAAAATTTTTAAAAATCCAATGTACAATAGCTACAAAAAAAATAAAATGCTTTGGAATAAATTTAACCAATGAGGTGAGAGATGTTTACACTGAAAATTATAAACCATTGATGAAATAATCTGAAGAATACACAAATAAATAGAAAGATTTCTCAAGGTTATGGATTGGAAATATTAATATTGCTAAAATGTCTATACTAATCAAAGCAATCTACAGGTTCAAAATGCCAATGACATTCTTTACAGAAACACAAAAAATCAATTCTAAAATTTGTGTAGAAACACTGAAGACTCTTAACAGCCAAAGCAATCTTGTGCAAAAAGAACAAAGCTGGCGATATCACACTACTAACTTCAAAATATACTACAAAGCTTGAGTAACCAAAACAGCATGGAGCAGACATAAAAACAAACACATAGACTAATGGAAGATAATACAGTGCTCAGAAATAAATTCATACATTCACAGCCAACTGCATCTTGGCAAAGATGCCAAAAACAGGCAATTGGAAAATGACAGTCTCTTCATAAACAAATGAGATTACATAAAATTAAAAAGCTTCTGCACAGCAAAGGAAAAAATCCACAGAGTGAAGAGATCAAATGCAAAACAAGAGAAAATAATTGAAACTATACATCTGATAAGGGTTAATAAGCAATCTATACAAGGAACTCACACAACTATAGCAAGAAAACGAATAACCTGATTTTAAAATTGGCAAGTACCTGGATGGACACTTCTGAGAAAAAGACATGCAAATGACTGACAAGTGTATAAAATAGTGCTCAACATCACAATTAATCATCAGGACATATGCAAATCAATATGTTGAAGAGATATCTGCACTTGCATGCTTATTACAACTTTGTTCATGATAAGCACAATATGGAATCATATTTTGCCCATCAATGAAACGATGGATAAAGAAAATGTGATTTATATACACAATGAAATATTATTCATCCATACAAAGAGAAGTAAATCCTGTCATTAGCCACAAATGGGTAAATGTAGAGAACATTATATTAAGTGAAAAATGCAAGGCACAGAAACACAAATACCACATGATCTCATTCATATATGGAATCTAAAAAAAATGGATCTCAAAATAGTAGAAAACAGAATGAGGGTTACTAGAATCTGTGGGTAGTTAGAGGCTGGAAGGAGTTGGAAAGATGTTTGTCAAAGAATACACATTCACAGTTTTATAGGAGAAAGAATTTTAAGAGACTTATTGCATAACATGGTGACTATAGTTAATGACAATACATTATATTCTTGAAAAATGCTAATAGTGAGGGGGTGGTGCCAACATGGCCAAATAGAAACAGCTCCAGCCTCCAGCTCCCATCATAAGCAACACAGAAGATGGGTGATTTCTGCATTTCCAACTGAGGTACTGGCTTCGTCTCACTGGGGCATGTCGGACACTGGGTGCAGGACAATGAGTGCAGCCCAATGAGTGAGAGCCAAAGCAGGGTGAAGCATTGCCTCACCTGGGAAGTGCAAGGGGGAAGGGAATTCCCTTTCCTAGCCAAGGGAAACTGTGACACAACAACTGGAAAATTGGGTCATTCCGACCCTAATATTGTGCTTCACCAAGGGTCTTAGCAAACGGCACACCAGATTATATCCTGTGCCTGATTCAGAGGGTCCCATGCCCACAAAGCCTCCATTGTAGCCAGCACAGCAATCTGAGATTTAACTGCAAGGCAGCAGTGAGGCTTGGGGAGGGGTGCCTGTCATCGCTGAGGCTTAAGTAGGTAAACAAAGTGGTGGGGAAGCTCGAACTGGGTGGAGCCTACCGCAGCTCAAGGAGGCCTGCCTGCCTCTGTAGACTCCACCTGTGGGGACAGAGCGTAGCCAAATAAAAGGCAGCAGAAATCTCTGTAGATGTAAATGTTCCTGTCTGACAAATTTGAAGAGACTAGTTGTTCTTCCAGCACAGGGTTTGAGATCTGAGAACAGACAGACTGCCTGCTCAAGTGGGTCCCTGACCCCTGAGTAGCCTAACTGGGAGACATCCCCTACTAGGGGTAGACTGACACCTCACACCTCACACGGCCAGGTACACCTCTGAGACGAAGCTTCCAGAGGAACGATCAGAGAGCAACATTTGCTGTTCAGCAATATTCACTCTTCTGCAGCCTCCACTGCTGATACCCAGGCAAACAGGGTCTGGAGTGGATCTGAAGTAAACTCTAATGGACCTGAAGCTATGGATCCTGACAGGTAGAAGGAAAACTCACAAACAGAAAAGACATCCACACCAAAACTCCATCTGTACATCACCATCATCAAAGACCAAAGGTAGATAAAACCACAAAGATGGGGAAAAAGCAGTGCAGAAAAGCTGAAAATTCTAAAATCAGAGCACCTCTCCCCCTTCAAAGGAATGCAGCTCCTCGCCAGCAATGGAACAAAGCTAGATGGAGAATGACTTTGATGACTTGAGAGAAGAAATCTTCAGATGATCAAACTTCTCCAAGATAAAGAAGGAAGTATGAACCCAGCACAAAGACACTAAAAGCCTTGAAAAAAGATGTGACAAATGGCTAACCAGAATAATCAATGTAGAGAAGTCCTTAAACGACCTGATAGAGATGAAAACCATGACATGAGAACTATGTGACAAATGCACAAGCTTCAGTAACCGACTCGATCAACTGGAAGAAAGGGTATCAGTGGTTGAAGATCAAATGAATGAAATGAAGCAAGAAGAGAAGTTTAGAGAAAAAAGAGTAAAAAGAAACAAAGCCTCCAATAAATATGGGACTATGTGAAAAGACCAAATCTACATCTGATTGTTGTACCTGAAAGTGACGGGGAGAAGGGAATCAAGTTGGGAAACACTCTGCAAGATATTATCCAGGAGAACTTCCCCAACCTAGCAAGGAAGGGTAACATTTAAATTCAGAAAATACAGAGAACACCACAAAGATACTCCTCAAGAAGAGCAACTCCAAGACACATAATGGTCTGATTCACCAAAGTTGAAATGAAGGAAAAAATGGTAAGGGTAGCCAGAGAGAAAGGTCGGGTTACCCACAAAGGGAAGTCCATCAGACTAACAGCAGATCTCTCAGCAGAAACTCTCCAAGCCAGAAGAGAGTGGGGGCCAATGTTCAACATTCTTAAAGAAAATAATTTTCAACCCAGAATTTCATATCCAGCCAAACTAAGTTTCATAAATGAAGGAGAAATAAAATCCTTTACAGAC
Organism: Rhinopithecus bieti; assembly: GCF_001698545.2. NCBI lineage: Eukaryota > Metazoa > Chordata > Mammalia > Primates > Cercopithecidae > Rhinopithecus > Rhinopithecus bieti. Next base: position 1,413,668 of record NW_016813386.1, read on the forward strand.
AAGCAAATGCT
>NW_016813386.1:1416292-1442210 GCF_001698545.2 Rhinopithecus bieti
TCAGAGAAATGCAAATCAAAACCACAATGAGATACCATCTCACACCAGTTAGAACGGTGATCACTAACAAGTCAGGAAACAACAGGTGCTGGAGAGGATGTGGATAAATCGGAATGCTTTTACACTGTTGGTGGGACTGTAAACTAGTTCAACCATTGTGGAAGACAGTGTGGCAATTCCTCAAGGATCTAGAACTAGAAATACCATTTGACCCAGCCATCCCATTACTGGGTATATACCCAAAGGATTATAAATCATGCTACTATAAAGACACATGCACATGTATGTTTACTGCAGCACTATTCACAATAGCAAAGCCTTGGAACCAACCCACATGTTGTTCATCAATGACAGACTGGATTAAGAAAATGTGGCACAGGGGACACCGTGGAATATTATGCAGCCATAAAAAAGGATGAGTTTGTGTCCTTTGTAGGGACACGGATGCAGCTGGAAACCATCATTCTCAACAAACTATCACAAGAACAGAAAACCAAACACCACGTGTTCTCACTCATAGGTGGGTGACTGAACAATTGAGAACATTGTTCTCATTGAACAATGAGAACACGTGGACACAGGAAGGGGAACATCACACACTGGGGCCTGTCATGGGGTGGGGGAAGCGGGGAGGGATAGCATTAGGAGATATATGTAATCTAAATGATGAGTTAATGGATGCAGCACACCAACATGGCAAACGTCTACATATGTAACAAACTTGCACGTTGTGCGCATGTGCCCTAGACCATAAAGTATAATAAAAAAAGAAAAAAAATGCTAAAAGTGTGGATTTGAATTATTCTCACAAAAAAAAAAAAAAAAATGATAACTATGTAAGGTAATTAATTAGCTATGTTTAACCAGTCTACAATGTACATATACTTTAAAACATCATGTTGTACACAATACATACACATAAATTTATATGTCAATTAAAAAAATGAATTTGGAAAAAAAGAAAAAAGTTTACTCTTATGTGTTTAACATTGAGAAAATATTTGCTGCCTATAATCCTAGCACTTTGTGAGGCTGAGGCAGGTGGCCAGTTTGAGCTTAGGAGTTCAAGACCAGCCTCGGCAGCATGGCAAAATCTTGTCTCCAAAAAAATTACAAAAATTATCCAGGCATGGTCCCAACAACTCAGTAGGCTGAGGTGGGAGGATTGCTTGAACCCAGGAGGCTGAGGCGGAAGTGAGCTATGATCACACCACTGCACTCCAGCCTGGGTGACAGAGTGAGATCCAATCTCAGAAAAATTAAAAAACTAAATGTAAAGAAAAAGACCTACTTATATGAGAAATTATGACATCATAAAATGTTGATTTGTTTGTCTTTTCAATTAGAGCATTTTAAAATATTTTTAAAAAGAAATACAAAATAGTCACCCTGCAATGCTTGAATGCTTTTCATTCAAGAATGTATTGATGCTGACAATAGCAGTTGCAGGTGATCAAAGTGTACATAAAATTGGAAAACTGTCACTAATTTATTTTCCCTTACAATTATCATAGTTTGCCCATTGTCCTAAAACACTCAGGGCCTTCAATAAGCCTTCATTTCTATTTCAAATTACATTAAAAAATACCTTAAAAGTTTCTATACTACAAGTCACTTAATGAACATAATTAATCTCACATATATTGATTAAATTGACTATTTTAAGCAGAAGGAATCTCACCTATGAGATTAAAGATATTAAATATAGTTTGAGAATTCAAGGCATCTTTGAGGGACATTTTGAAATTGTATAATTACCCCTATTTAAAATATGGACTCTGATTTTAAGGAGGTAAGTGTCACTGAAGGGAACTATTTAGACTTGAAATAATTAAGATAAAATAATTAAATAAAATATGTGCTAGTATTAAAATGTGTTCATACCAAGGAATTCAAAGAAATCTTCAGAAAAAGAAAAACTAACCCTAAATCTAAGATTAGACAGGAATTAGGGAAGCAAGGTGAAGTAGGGATGCGTTTGAAGTTGGGGATAATTTAAGAAAACATAATTATGTACTTAAAATAAAGACACATATTGCAACTTAACAGAAAGATAGTCTCATTATTCCTTTTAATCAATTAGAAAGCACTCAAGACCCAAGAAAAGGGGGATTCCAATTCTTCCTCTTCTTTGTGCAGCAAGAATGTATGTGTTCTTTATCAGAGAAAGTTACAAGGACCTTCAAAAATTTAAACTTTTAAAGANTTTTCTTGTTGACCTAAAAAATATGACACCAGATATAATGGCATGATTTTACAGACCCTGAGAGGCAGATGTTTTATAGAAAACTAAAATCAGGAACGCAAAAAACAAAATATTGCAAAAGAGTCTATCTTCTCTCTGGTGTATCCTTTAGCACTTACTCGTTCATTTTAGAAACAAAATGGATTTCCTGTGCCTTCTTTCCTAATTAATCTTAGCATTAAAATTGTTGAACAAAAAAGCTCTTTAACAAGTCTAGAAATAAGAACATTCATGCTATTCTTTTTAAAATTTAACTCCTAAGGCAGTTAACAAAATACGAAGAGCAAAATCTATAAAGGTCATTTCTCTTTCAGCAGTGGCATTTTCTCACTGAGGCTTCCGAGTTCTCAGACCTTTCTTCCATTTTAGTTTTCTGCCTTTTCAAGCAGGTCACAACTTACGGCCTGACAGGAAAGAAATACGGTACATCTAATTCATTGTGAGTCTAGTTGGATTTCACCTCCTTCACATTCTGCCTTTTGTCAGACTCCATCTCAAATCAAATCACTATTGGCCAAGGCCCATGTACACACAAAAATGGCAGAGTTAGATGTGTCCAAATGAGATCATTATTCTGCTTAGCTTTAACGGTTTACACGGCTGTATGAAATACCAGCCATATGGTAGAGGAAATGTCTGCATGAGCTTATAGGAATTGTACCCATTAAATCTATTGCTCTTCATTCTACCATTAGTACTTAAAAGCAGATCAAGTCCTTTTGGACACAGCTTTCCCATGAAGAAAAAAACAAAGAAAATGTTTAAATAAACATTTAAGTATTTAAAACTTTTTTAAAACGTCCTTATTAAATATTAAACACTTGTGGAAGATAACACTTACAGGAGTAAAGGCATATTTTATTACATCATTTTAGATTAATTTTCCTCATGTAAACCATTTCTGGACCTGTTCTGGGGCAGGTGGGAGTTTACTGTTCTGCTCTGCAAGGCGAGTCCCAGGCCTGTCTGGCAGCATTCACCACAGGCTGATGGAAGAGCCCTTGGGCTTTAAGTGAACATCAGTGGTGGCCTCGTAGAACCCCCGTTGGCTGGTGGTGACGGTGGCCACAGAGAGAGGCGCCTCTGCCTATGAAAAGGGAAGGGAAGAGCAGGGAGGACCTTGTATTGTGGTAAGAGTGCTACTTTTAGCCACGATAGAATAATAGAATAGAACATCAGGTAAACAGCTAGGTTTTTAAATCAAAGCCCTGGTTTCCAGAGAGCATCTCTGGACATCTGTAGGAGCTTGGGAGAACTTGCTGCCGTGAAGGCAAGGGCCTCAGGCAAGGCCCAGTGCTGTGCTCTCTTCAGGTGTGAACCAGTGCAATCCCAGTTGTCGTGGCCACAGGGGTACTTACATCATGACACCCTCAGCTCCAGGTGGTTCACCAGGGAGAGAAAGACTTCATTTGCTTGGTAGAAAGTTAGGGAGGAGAACGAAAGTCTTCCTGGTAATCCAGAGATGTCTGGATCTTATCCAAATCAACCAAGACGAAACCTTTACAAGTCTGCAAAAACCACAGTGTTATTGGGCTTGGGGCTGAAACCTCTAATAATACATGAAAAACATTGCCAAGGAGGACAAGCCCAGACGGTGAAGACAATAATAAATACTTAGGTATTTTGTATAGTATTATTGTTCAATGTCCAGACAAGACAAACATCTACAAGCATCAATACCATCCAGGAAAATATGACCTAATCAAACGAACTAAATAAGGTACCACGGACCAGTCCTGGAGAAATAGATAATATGATCTTTTAGAAAGGTAGTTCAAGATTGCTGTTTGGAGGAAACACAAATTCAGGACAACACAGAGAAGGAATTCTGGAGTTGAAAAATGTAAATGACAGGCTGAAGAAAGCACTAGTCTCTTAATAGCAGAACTGATCAAGCAGAAGGAAGAATTAGTGAGCTTGAAGACAGACTATTGAAAATGCAGTCAGTGGAGACAAAAGAAAAAAGAATGAAAAACAATGAAGCATGCCTATAAGTTCTAGAAAACAGCCTCAAAAAGACAAATCTAAGAGCTTTTGGCCTCAGGAGGAGGCAGAGAAAGAGACTGGGTAGGAAGTTTTTTCAAAATAATAGTATCACAGAACTTCCCAAACCCAGAGAAGATACGAACATTCCAGTACAAGAAGATATCAACATTCAAGTACAATAATGTTACAGAACATCAAGCAGGTTTATCCAAAGAATACTGCTTCTAGGTATTTAATAATCAAACTACCAAAGGTCAAGGAAAAAGAAAGGATCCCAGGCCAAGCGCAGTGGTTCACGCCTGTAATCCCAGCACTTTGGGAGGCCTAGGTGGATGGATCACTTGAGGCCAGAAGTTCAAGACCAGTCTGGTCATTGTGGTGAAACACTGTCTCTACTAAAAGTACAAAAAAATTAGCAGGGCATGGTGACACACACCTGTAATCTCAGCCACTCCGGAGACTGAGGCATGAGAATCACTTGCACTAGGAAGATGGAGCTTGTAGTGAGCCAAGGTCACTCCTCTGCACTCCAGTCTGGGCGACAGAGTGATACTCTGTCTCAAAAATAAATAAAAAATAAAAATAAGCCCTAAAAGCAGGAAGAGAAAAGAAACAGATACTATACAATGGGGTTTCAACACATCTGGCAACAGACTATCAGTACAGCTTACAGGACAGGAGAGAGTGGCATGCCATATTTGAAGTGCTGAAAGAAAAATTGTTTTTACCCCAAAATAGTATATCTGGTGAAAATATCCTTCAAGCATGAAAAAGAAATAAAGACCTTCCCAGACAAACCAAAAGATCTTTTTTTCTACATCTTGTAGGACACCAAACCTATCCTACAAGAAATGCTAAAAGGAGTTTTTCTTTACTTTTCTTTTTCTTTTTTCTTTGAGATGGCGTTTCATTGTTGTTGCCCAGGCTGGAGTACAATGGCGCGATCTCGACTCACTGCAACCTTCGCCTCCCAGGTTCTAGCACTTCTTCTGCCTCGGCCTCCTGAGTAGCTGGGATTACAGACGTGCACCACCACACCCAGATAATTTTTTGTATTTTTGGTAGAAATGGGGTATCTCCATGTTGGTCAGGCTGGTCTCGAACTCCCGACCTCAGGTGATCCCCCCGCCTCAGCCTCCCAGAGTGTTGGGTTTACAGGCATAAGCCACCGCACTCAGCCGAGTTTTTCAATCTGAAAGGAGAGGACGTCAAAGAGTAATAAGAAATAATCTGCAGGTACAAAACTCACTGGTAATAGTAAGCACACAGGATATTATAACACTGTAATGGTGGTATATAAAATACTATTATCTTAAGTAGAAAGACTTATGACAATACTATTAATTGTCTAATTATTACTAATTTTACTAGTTACTACTAAAAGTAATTTCGAGGACTAGATAGTACAGTAACACACAAACAACAAAAGTTACAAAGTGAAGGGACAAAGATAAAGTGTAGAGTTATTGTTAGTTTTTTTCTGCCTGTTTCTATATGGAATCAGTGCTAGATTCTCATCAGTTTAATATAATGGGCTATAAGACACTATTTGCAAGCCTCGTGCTAATCTCAAAGCAAAAATCTTATAATAGATACACAAAAAATAAAAAGCAAGAAATTAAAGCATACCACCAAATATATATGTGTGTGTGTGTGTGTGTGTGTGTATATATATATAAAAATACGTATATATATATATAAAACCTTCACTAAAAGGAGGACAGAAAAAAAGGAAAGAAAGAAGAGTGCAAAGCAATCAGAAAACAGGACAGGAGTAAATCTCTACTTATCAATAGTAACATTGAATGTCAATGGACTAAACTCTCCAATCAAAAGACATAGAGTGGCTGAGTGGATGAAAAAACAAGATGCAATGATCTTTGGCTTCCAAGAAACACACTTCACCTATAAGGACAGACACAGACTGAAAATAAAGAGGTGGAAAAAGATATTCCATACCAATGGAAACCAAAAAAGAGCAGGAGTAGCTATACTTATATCAGACAAAACGGTTTTCAAGGCAAAAATTGTAAGAAGAGCCAAAGAAGGTCATTACATACTGATAAAGGGGTCAATTTAGCAAGAGGATATAATGCTTTTAAATATATATCCACCCAAAACTGGAACACTCAGGTATAAAAAGCAAATATTCTTAGAACTAAAGGGAGAAATAAACCTCAATACCATAATAGCTGGAGACTTAAATACTCTACTTTCAGCATTGGACAGCTCTCTCAGACAGAAACTCAACAAAGAAACATCAGATTTAATCTGAACCATAGAACAAATGGATCTAATAGATACCTACACAACATTTTACCCAACAGCGGCAGAGTACACATTTTCTCTTCAGTACATAAATCATTCTGAAGGATAGGGTATATGTTAGTCACAAAACAAATATTAATAATTTTTTTAAAAAATGAAAACCTACCAACCATTTTATCTGACCCCAATGGAATAACAGTAGAAATCAACAAGAGGAATTTTGAAAACTCTACAAACATATGAAAATTAAAGAATATGTTCCTGAAAGACCAATGGGTCAATGAAGAAATTAAGAAGGAAATTGAAAAATTTTATGACATGAGTGATAATGGAGACACAACATATCAAAACTTATGAGATACAACAAAGACAGTACTAAGAAGGAAATGTATAGTTATACATGCCTACATCAAAATAGAAGGAAAGCTTCTTTTTACAAACAGTAATCCCATTCACAACAGACACAAAGTTAAATACCTAGAAATTAACCAAAGAGGTGAAATATATCTACAATGAAAACTATAAAATATCAACACAAGAAATTGAAGAAGGCATCAAAAGATGAAAACATATTTTATGTTCATGGATTGGAAGAATCAACATTGTTAAAATGTCCATACTACCCAAAGCACAATGCAATCCCTATCAAAATACCAATAACATTCTTCTCAGAAATAGAAAAAAAACAAGTCTAAAATTTTTATGGAATCGCATAAGACTCAGGAAAGATAAAGCTATCCTGATTGAAAAGAACAAAACTGAAAGAATTATTATCTATCTTCAAATTATCTTATAGAGCTATAGTACCCAAAATAGCATGGTACTGGCATAAAAACAAACACATAGACCAATGGTACAGAATAGAGAACCTAGAAACAAATCCACATGCCTACAGATAGCTTATTTTTGACAAAGGTGACAAGAACATACATTGGGGAAAAGACAGTCTCTTCAAAAATAGTACTAGGAAAACTGGATATCCATATGCAGAAGCATGACACTATATCCTTATCTCTTTCCATAAACAAAAATCAAATAAAAATGGATTAGACTGAAATATGAGAGCTCAAACTATGAAATTTAGGCAAAATTTCATAGGCAAAATTTTATTGAGCAATCTAGGCAAAAATTTATTGAGCAATACCCACAAGCTCAAGCAACTGAAGCAAAAATGGACAAATGGGATCACATCAAGTAAAAAAGTTTTCTCACAACAAAAGATACAATCAGCAAAGTGAAGACCCAACCCACAGAATGGGAGAAATATTTGCAAACTACCCATCTGATAAGGAATTCATAACCAGAATATATAAGAAGCTCAAACAACTCAATAGGAATACATTTAATAATCAAATTTTAAAATGGGCAAAGCATTTGAATAGACATTTCTCAAAAGAAGAAATACAAATGACAAACAGGCATATCCAGGTGCTCAATATCATTGGTCATCAGAGAAAAGTAAATGAAAACTACAATGAAATATCATCTCAGCCCAGTTAAAATGGTTTTTATCAAAATGTCAAGCTTTAACCAACGCTGGTAAGGATGTGGAGAAAAGGAAGCCCTTGTGCACTGTTGATAGGAATGCAAATTAGTAGAACCAGTATGGAGAACAGTTTGGAGGTTTCTCAATTAACTAAAACTAGAGCTACCATAGGAGCCAGCAATCCCACTGCTGGGTCTATACCCAAAACAAAGGAAATCAGTATATTTAAGAGATATCTGCACTCCCATGTTTGTTGCAGCACTGTTTACAATAGCTAAGATCTGGAAAAAACCTAAGTGTCCATCAACAATTGAATAGATAAATAAAATGTGGTATATATACACAGTGGAGAACTATTCAGCTATAAAAAAAAAAAAAAAAAAAAACTGAGATTCTGTCATTTGTAACAACATAAATGGAAATGGAGGTCATTATATTAAGTGAAATAACCCAGGGACAGAAAAATCAAAAATCTTATGTTCTCAGTTATCTGTGGGATCTAAAAATCAAAACACCAGAGAATGGGAAGGGTAGTGGAGTAGGGTGGAGGAGGTGGGAATAGTTAATAGATACAAAAAAATAGAATGGATTTGGTAACACAACAGGGGGACTATAGTCCATAATTATGTAATTAGACATTTTAAAATAACTAAAAGGTTACAATTGGATCATTTGTGACACAAAAGATAAATGCTTGAAGAAATCGATTCTCAATTTTCTTTGATGCACTGCGTGAATGTATCCCATAAATATATGCATCTACTGTGTACCAAAAAATTAAATTGTTTTCAAAAGAAATAAAATGAAACTTTTATAAACATGTTTAGAATGATGTATACCTATTAAATTATCTTTTAGGTAATTCTCATCTTCTATGTTTTACTGCCAAAGACGTTATTTTCTCTTTTTTATTTTTTCCAGTGTCAGATGCATTGATTTTCAGTGAAAATGTGTGCCAAAAGTTCAGTTCTGCTGTGTTTGAAAGCCTCTTTATGGCCCAAAGAATACATCTATACTACTTTTATTATAAAGATAAAACATGACACATCCAGCTGGGTAAATCTTCTGTCTATTTCTGGGTGCCCTCTGGGGGTAAGTTGGTTCACAGCTGGGGTACACAGGTTTCTCAAACTGCTGCTTGCACCGGGAGTGTATAACTCCCAAAAGGCTGAACTTAAAACATTACCCTATCTGCCTGTGCTGGTTCTTTCTGCTGTTGATCTTTACCAAGTGTCAGCCCTAGCCATTAGCTACTCTTCTTTTCTTTGTTTATATTTTCCACGGGGGTTGCTAACAATACACCTCCCTCCTCCTAAGAAAATAACAACAACAACAACAACAACAACAACAAAAACCTGCCACACTAATAGTGCCACTAACAAGTCGACAGAAGAGAGAAATAGAGTGTGTTCAAATGATAGTCCAGACCGTTGAGAAACTTGTTTTAGCAGCAGATTCTTTCAGTGTTCCTGGACTAATAATTTTGGATTTTGTTTATAAGATGGATCATTATCAAAGGCACCATTCACTGAACAAGAAACAGAGGCTAGGTCCTAGGAGTCATTATGTGGCAAAGTATGTTTGTTTATTTGTTTGTTTGTTTGCCACGTATGCCGTAAAGCAGCCTCAAACTAGAGCCATAACTGCAGCTCATTAAGACAAGGAAAGCAACTGAAGCTTGATTTCTGCCACTCAAACTACCTTTTGCTACACTCTTGCATCCTGTATGTTAAAAAACAGAGTGAAAAGAGCTTAAGCCAGAGATTCACTTGAATTGGGAAAAAGACTATAATTCAGCAAAGGGTAGAACTTAATCAACTGGTAAACTGTAACCCATAAAAGAATAGCCAGTAACCCCATAGGTTTGTGCACTTTTCACGTCAGGGTCCAGAATTACATGAATCCTATTTGCAATACACACTTCACACTCTGTCTCTTTGGTCTCTCTCTCTCTCTCTCTCTCTCTCTCTCTCTCTCTCTCTGCTTAATGCATCTTTGCTTATTTCTACATAAAAAACAAATTTGTTCTTATGGTCCCTTATTTCCTCCACCTGATAGAACAAACATGGCCAACAACATTTCCTGAGTATCAAAACTGCCTCAACTAAAAAGGATTCTAAGGATACGATTTCTGATTTCTAGTTTATATAATAATAAAAAAGTACTGTGACTGGTTCAAGTTGGTTTAGGTGCCCACTCCGGGTGAATCAGTAATAGCCAAAAGAAAATGACAGACTCAAATAGAGCTGAAACTGGTGGCGGTTGGAGAGGGGAATGTAAAGAAGTTCTCAAACTCATAAAGAAGTGCTGTATTCTAATGAAGGGTAGGGAAGACTGACTAGCATAAAAATTTTTCCAAAAACATGTGCACTGTAACTTTAAGCCTTCTGACTTCAGTTATATATTCTTAAACCGCAGTCCTTACAATTAAAAAAACATCAAATTGCATTTTTAATGGAGAAATATTAATTATATATATTTATGGGGTTTATATATTTTAATATTTTTTATGTTTGCAATGTGGAATAATTAAATCATGCTAATTGACTTGTCTAACATCTCACTTGCTTATCATTCTTTTGCATTGAAAATATTTAAGTTATGTGCCAGGAAAAAAAATAGAGGAAAAGTTCAAAAGGCACAAGAAAATATTTGTACAACTGGACAACAACAGATTTTTATACAAATTCCTGTGTCCTTCATTTATTTGCACGACTCAACTCCAATGTATCTTATTTATCTGCATATTTTTGCAGGATGTACTAATATAGTATGACTGAAAATGAAGTAAAAATTTAGCAACATAGTTCATACTGAGTGGGATATTTAAACAAATTAATAAATTACAAATAACTTGATAAATATATAGCAAATTGTAACAATGTATAAAACTTTAACCTAAATTTATCACTTAACCTAAATTTATCACTTAAACACTATGTAAAATATCCATGGGAAGGTTTTTATCTCAGTTAAAAAATTTAGAGTTTGGGGAAAGGTAAGATGAATATGTAAATTTATAGATTTTAACATAATAAGCATTTGCTAATTACTTTCAAAGAGGGATTTATGGGCAAGATTATATCATGTTCACAGTTGTATGAATAACTAACTCAAAATATAGGCAGGAGGAAAATAATGATTCCAAGGGAAATAAAATCTTACTTTCCAGAATGTCAAATAGGAAATTTATTGTTCAAAACTTTCCATTACTTGGGCTATTTACTACAGAGAGTATTAAATAACATAAGATGAAAGTGACAAAACCGATTTTTTGATATGCACACCATTTATAAGAAATATCTTCTGATAAAATGATGTGAAATCTAAAACATCTTGAAAATGAACTACCCTATTTCAAGTAGCTTAGAGCAAAAATGAGACATCTGCCAGGAAGTCAGCAAAAGAAAGACTTACAAGATCAACAGAAGTGGAGTGCCAGCAAGTTGTAATATATTATGACGCGATCTACATGCTATTTTTTTTCTTTTTTTAAATGAAAGATTGAAGGTGATTTTAACATAGAAAGGTATTTCTGGCAGGAAGGCAGGAAGGAAATTTCCTGATGGTCTCAACTTCGAAAGCCATCAGAGTGGGAGACTGTATATCTACAGTGATATCTCTAAAAAAAAAAGAAAAAAATGACTTTTTTTTTTAATCAAAGGCTACATGATTTGAGAATTCAGAATGACAGATATGACACAGAGAAGGGAGTCTTGCAGATACTATTAGATGTGGGGGTGTGCTAATGATAAAAATTAAACTGAATTTTAGAATATCCCATTCTCTTCAAGAACCTTTGAGTGTTTAGTACTAACTGTACTTTTCAAGTTCTCAGATACTTCACTGTGATCAGACGTTAGATTCCAAAGCAGTAACTACAATCAAGTCACACGGAGCAAAATGGGAAACATGTACTATAAACTCCCCAAATTTCCCAGGTCTTAAAAGTATTGTAGAGTACTAGAATAAAGAAAAAGTAAATAAATACAATAGAAACTATGGCCAAATTGTTTTCCAGATTTATTCTTTGTGAAAGGATACTACCACTTATGATATAACTGCTATTTCTACTTTAAACATTCAACCATAACCACTGCACGTTGATTATCACTGAAATCTCACTTTGTCTCCAAACTTGGCTTTATAAAGACATGGCATCTTATTTTAAGCCCATACTCCCAGTGAAATTGATTCTACATAACTGGCTTCTCCTCACTCTTCCATTTTGGGTTTAGACATAGAGAATATCGGAGCTCTCTAATGGTGCTAATCTAGTTTTATTGATTAGACTGGCTCTTAATATTCTGGGTTTGGAGATTCCAAGCCCTTTCTATACATACTAGCTGATATAGATTGTGTCCATGTTACATGCTTACCTTTTCCCCAAAAGGCCATCTTTTACAGCTCTCAGTGTGCTTATATAACCCAGTTGACAGCAAGTTGGATCATGATAGTCCTAAAATCTTAGCATGCTTTGTAGCAAAAGGGTGTACATTTAAACTAATGATGTCTCTGGTCTTTCAGACTTTCTCAAGCAATATATGCTTATTTTTTCAAAAACTGATACATTATTTAAAACAAGAGCAACCAACATGGCACATGTGTACATATGTAACAAACCTGCACATTGTGCACATAGATCCTAGAACTTAAAGCATAATAAAACATAAAATAAAATACAACAAGAGCAAGGAGTCACAGCTCTCCATCTTTAGTCTTTTGTCATAAGACGTAGGACTATTCAATATTCTCCACAGCACTGTATACTGATTTAATTTATACTGGTTGACTACGTATATGCTGTGTATCTTAAGAGTAGAAAAGAACTGATGAATATTTTGTTCTCATAAGATTCACAGTAAAATTTCAACATAAATTAAAATAATTCCTAATACCAGCATAAAATATACCAAAAAATAAAAGGAATTATAATCCTCAGATATCTCACAGTTTTACCCACATCTTATGGTCTGGTAAAGGATGTCTGCAGTGAAGTATGAAAGAATATTGCATAAAACCTTATCATTTAAAAACTCAGCTAATCTAAGCAATAGTTGAATAGCCAAACAATATTGAATAGAAGATATACAAGTTTGAGTTCCCCACAATCACATTCTGAGGCCAAAATATGTATTCAAAAGCAAGTTTATTTGGGAGATAATCCTAGAAGCTGGGTGAGGTTTTAAAAGCATGATGCTGGCCGGGCATAGTGTCTCATGCCTATAATCCCAGCACCTTGGGTGGCCGAGGCGGGCGGATCACCTGAGGTTGGGAGTTCGAGATCAGTCTGAGTAACATGAAGAAACCCTGTCTCTCTTAAAAATACAAATTAGCCAGATGTGGTGGTGCATATCTCTAATCCCAGCTACTTGGGGGGCTGAGGCAGGAGAATCGCTTGAACCCAGGAGGCGGAGGTTGCAGTGAGCTGAGATTGCGCCATTACACTCTAGCCCGGGCAACAAGAGCGAAACTTCGTCTCGAAAAACAAATAAAATAAAATAAATAATAAAAGCATGATGCAAAGGAACAAGGAAAGCCAATAATGATGTGTTACTGGGCTAGTAAACTTTATGGACAAAAAGGAATAAATACTATTGGGGTTGCTGTGAGAGTCTGTGCAGAAAACACTTTAAATTTTCCCCCTGTGGTGTGGAAAAAAGAATTTATTTACTATTTCTGTACGGATAAATTTAGCTTTTAGATTGGTGGTCAGCAGATTTTTTCTGTGAAGGACCAGATAGTAAATATTTTAGACTGCACGCCATAGGATGTCTGTCACAACAGCACAACCGTTGTAACATGAAGGCATCTATAGATGATATGTTAGCAAATAACTCTGGCTGTGTTTCAATAAAAACTTATTTACAAAAACAGGTGGTAAGCTCAAGTTGGCCTGAGAGTCACAGTTTGCCACCTCCTACCCTAGACCACCAAGTTCTCTGCTCAGCGCAGCTGAAGATGATTATGCAACTAGAGCATGCGGTTAGGTAGAAAGATGCAGGAAGCCACGGCCTTTAATGAAAATGTCTATAAGTGGTAAATAGGCAAGAAAATATTAAAATTTGATTTCAGTAAAGGAGGTTATTTAAAAGAAAAGTAAAAACTATGTTGCATTTTTTAAATCAAAGAGCATCTAAAGTATGATGCTAGAAGGATCTCAAAATTATTATTATTTTACATTATAAATCTCCTGAATTAGAAAGAAAGCTAGAATTCAGATCTATTTGATCCCTAATGATGCTAAATTAATAATGTTTGATATGTTTAATCACATAAATACTCTGTAGGAGAAGAATGTTTACAAAAACAAAACAAAACAGCTATTGCCCACTTATGTGATCTCCGTCTACACTATACCTAATTGGAAAGTTTGCATGCTATAGTTAGTTCCTTGCAAGTAACAAGTATTCAATTCCTGTTGGTTTGGCTTTTTGTTTGTTTTTGTGTCTTAATCAGATTTAAATTAAAGATAGAGAAAAGAAGCTTGAGATCCAATGACATTGACTTATGTACCCTAAAATTTAAGCATCTATGACCATACAAAAGGTTGAAGGTAAAAAACAATGATTCAAGAAATAAAATTATCACTTTAGAAACATTAGCTAAATAAGTCATTGATGATTTGATGTTATAAAATTACTATTTATATTACAGACTTTTCATAAAATATCATTTTAAAACAAGGAGGCACACATATATTCTAGGTCAGTCAAATAAAGTTCAATGGTAGTAATTTGGGGAAATTTCAAGACACATAGATCAGTGGATATTTTCATTTTATGACTTTTTAATTTAATGTTCAGTTAGACTGCACCTGAAGAGCTTTGATTTATAACTATATATTTACCAGACATAATTTAAAAATAAATAAAAGATCAACCAAAAAATGTTTGTAAGGTAATAGCATTTCTTCTGTAGTTTTGTGAGACTGTAATAGAGTTTACTTGTAAGCAATGAGATTATTGCCTCATAAAATAGCCCAGTAGTGTTATGGTATTTTCCCAACTGTGGTGCTCCAAGACCTGTTAAAAATGTGTGCAATAACTATGAACATAAACATATAAATGTATTGGATTTTTTTTTCTTCATCAAGTTATAGGAGTAACAACACAAGAAAAAGGTTAAAAACTGACCAAACAAAATGAATTAGGCCAACCACAAAATATAGCCTAAGGTGATAAATTATAATATTTTCAAGAGTAGATATATTAATAGACACAAACATCTGTGCTCACAATATACTTACAAATTAACAGTTCAAAAGCTTAATTATGAGTTTGATAGGGAACGGAGATGTTAGCATAATCAGAAGGTTGTGCAAGTCTGTTATGAAAGTCAGATAATTACACTAGGTTTTGAAGAACTTGTCTTTGTATGTTTCTATCTTTAACTTTAATTTGTCCGTGGATGGAGAAGCCAAGAGAGATGTGAAGGAGGCGGTGTGTGTGATAGGCTTTCTAAGATGAACTCAAATTAGGGCATTGTGAATGGCGATGCAGATTTCTACTTAGAATGTATTCGTTGTATTTAGAGGCTGAAGATATCACCAGAATTTATTTATTTATTTGGTTTGCTTTGTGTGTGTGTATTTTTTTTGTTTTGTTTTGTTTTTTGTTTTGTTTTGAGCCGGAGTCTCGCTCTGCCCCCCAGGCTGGAGTGAGTGGCACGATCTGGGCTCACTGCAAGCTCCGCCCCCCGGGTTCCCGCCATTCTCCTGCCTCAGCCTCCCGAGTAGCTGGGACCACAGGTGCCACCACCATGAGCGGCTAATTTTTTGTATCTGTAGTAGAGACAGGGTTTCACCGTGTTAGCCAAGATGGTCTCAATCTCCTGACCTCGTGATCCTCCTGTCTCGGCCTCCCAAAGTGCTGGGATTACAGGCTTGAGCCACCGCGCCCGGCCATGTATTTTTTTTTTTTTTTAATAAAGTAAACTTTATTTTAGATTCAGGGGGTAAACGTGCAGGTCTGTTACATGGATATGCTGTGTGATGCTGAGGTTTGGGCTACGGATGATTTCATCACCCAGGTAGTGAGTATAGTTACCAGTTTTTCAAACCTTCCCTCTCTTCCTTTCCCCCCCAACTCTAGTAGTCCCCAGTGTCTATTGTCGCCATCTTTATGTCCAAGTGTATCCAATGTTTAGCTCCCTCTTATAAGTGATAACATGTGGTATTTGATTATTTATTCCTGTGTTATTTTACTTAGAATAATGGCCCCCAGTTTGCTTTGTTTATTGCCTATTGATTTTGTGGGGGTTTTTTTGTTTGTGAATTTGTTTTCTTAGAGAAAATAATACCATGTCAGATAAAATAGATTGCTGTACCTGTAACTTGCCATGTTATTTGTGTTTATCATAAAAATGTAGAGAAGAGAAAGGTAAAGCTCTTCTCTCTTCCGAATATGTCTAAATGTGGTAGCCTCAATTCAATGCTAAAATGACCCTTCATAAACCCTCCCCTTGACTGGAGTATGACCATTGGATAAGATTTGATATCACGCCCATGATTAGCTTACTAATCAGTTAGCTTTATGAGAATCAAAAGAAAAATTACCTTGGTAGGCGTGACCTAATCAGGTGAGCTCTTAAAGGAAGAGAATGCATCAGAGAAATTATCCTCCTGGCATGAAAGGAGAAGTAAACCAGCATGTTTTGAGTAGGCCTATGAGCCAGAAGCCCCTAGAAGCTGAGACTGACCTGTAGCTGAAGAACCAACTGGTAAAACAGAGATCTCTGTAACTATAACTTCAAAAAATCTGTCAACTATCCGAAATATTTTGGAAGAGAACCCCAAACTCCAGATGAAAATGCAGTATGGCTATCATGCTCATTTCAGCCTTATAAGACCCTGAACAGACAACCAAGTGAACCCACTCTCATACTCCTGAGTCAGGAAACTGGTTAAATAAATACCATTATTGTTCCCAATCTTCAGATGATAAATTGGGGCTAAGAGAGATATAAATAACTAGCCCAGAGTTACATCATTGGTAACTGTCTGTGCTGGAATTTGAACCAAGGGAATCACACTCTACTCTGCCTTATTTTCTTCAGTGTAATAGTATCTTTGGTAGGACCTTGCTTTGTTTGCCTCCATACAAAGATCTCCTGCAATCAGTGGCGCAGGCGCTGATAATTATTTCGTTAACTGATTCTTTCATGGTTTTGTGAGGGTATGATTTATATCTTTTTATATTTAATATCTGAGTGGTAAACCTAAACTAATTTTCTTTTTCAGCTTTGTATGTGTGCGTGCATGCGTGTGTGTGTGTGTGTGTGTGTGTATGCTACAGTTTGGGTAACTTTTATTGCAAGATTTACAAAACTCACTTTGGTAGTGGGAAGTTTGAAAAGCCTAATATGCTGTTACAATATTCAGTGAGATTTTGTCATTGCTTTATACATCGCTGGAATTGCCATTTAGCTCTTTCTTGTTGTTGGTTCTAATAACAGATCTAAACTTTCCTATTTGCTCATTCATTAAATAAAAGTTTTCTTTTAAATTTTTGAAGATGTGTCTAATAGTTCTTTTAAACTTAATGCTTTTGCTGAATTTTAATTTTTGTTGTTTCCTAGTCTGCTTTTATTGGCTTATTCTTACACCTGGTAATGAGGCACATTTTCCTGCTTCTCAGCATACTTAGTAAAATTTTATTCTTTATTCTGCAAATTATGGACTCAATATTGTTGAGACTGAATTGTGTTTTCTTTAGTTAGTACAGTATTTAGTTTTGTTCTGAACACCAGTTACTTTAGTAAAGAAGCAACTTTGTTTTTTTTGTTTTGTTTTGTTTTGTTTTTTATTGAGTTCTTTTATTTTAGCTGTGTTCCAGCGGATCTAGAGTTGCCATCTGGGGATCAGATCAGGCCTACCAAAATGTTTCTTTCTAGGTTCTTTCCTGAATGCCTAGTGATTTCAATGAGGTTTATTCAGTAGGACAGATCAGAAATCATACTTTTTCTAGTGCTGTATGAGGTTCAGTAACTTCAGATCACAGAAACCTAGCAGTTATTTTTTTTTCCCAGTAGTTGTACTTTGTTAGCACAAGGTCTTGAGCTTTGAACGCACCCTTCAGTTTTTAGCAAAAAATTTTTACAGTATCCTGAAGATTTCTGGAGCTCCTTCTCTGCATAATTCTTATCTATGAGGTGTTCTGCCCTCCATTTCCATCCACAGAGTTAGAGTGACTATGAACTCTAATTTCCATCTTGTCAGCTCAGTGAGACCTCTATTCACTGCAGTCCCCTTCCTTTGCTGCAGTTAAGAAAATGCTTAAGACAAAGCTTAACTCTCTACTTCTGCCTCTTAAGAGCCACAGTCTTTCCTGATGTGCAACTCTAAAAATCATTTTACGCATTTTGTTCAGTTTTAAAGTTATTTTCAGGGATAGAGCTAGTCTAAGACAAGCTGCTCCATTATGACCAGAGATGACAGTCCCCATTTTAAAATCGATACTATCTTAATTTTCATTTGAAACATTTCATCATATTCCACCATCTTCCACTGAAACATCAGTCACCTCTGTCACCATCCTCCTTATCTATTAACCAAGTATTCAGTTCCCTGTCTGCTTAGCCCTGTACTCACTGATGGAAGGAAGTATTACTGTTTTTTCAAGAAATGTTTATCCTACTGATTTGGCTGCAATTGGATGCTATGTTCACTTTGCTCAAATGTTAACTTTTTGGTATGTATCTCTTAGAGACATTTTATTAAGGAAAACTTTGACTTTTAAAACACTTTGTATTTTCATATACTCACACAGCATATAAATCTTTTATGTTGCATATTCTGTAGAGATTAATCTTTTGACATTTAGTTTCAGATTCTGATGAACTAGAAGATACTTAGTTTTTGAGCTCAATGTTATATATATACACACACGTATTCACACACCTATACACACACATAAGGACACACATATTTGAGTTAAAATATTAATGAAAACTGGACATTAAAATGAAACAGATTATTGAAACAGATTATTGAAACAAATTGAAAAGAGAAATAGACTAGACAAACCTGAGTTTGAAAAACAAACACAGTTAGTGGCACTTTTACTAAAAATTAAACCATTGTCAAAAGTTGCAGTGAAACTCATTTGTGATATGTTAAAATACTTTTAAAAGACATATTATTGGACAGTGGAGCACACCCACTATGCTCCCACTGCATTCTGGAAAGCAGAAACTTTCCAGACTAATGTCACATATTTTTTACAGATATCTTAGAGGTTGACTATCAACCACTCTAAGGGACACAACCAAACAGACATCACACTAATGGAAGTTTTGTGGTAGGACCAGGAAGTAGGTGCATTACAATGACAAGGACAGTGCTAATGAAGCCTTTCACGTCAAACTTAAGAGTACTAACTAGCCATTATAAACAAAAGTAAAAATTATCCTTAATTGCAATCCTTATATTTATTTGCTAAAAATCCTTGAAAATGAAAGTCATAACATACCCTTGTTAAAATATCAGTAGTTTGACGAAAATTTTTTTGTAGCATTCTGGCCAGGTTTTTATAGAGAGTTGGCGCTCATTGTGTGCTTGTTTCTTTATAAATGCTTTCAAAAAACATCTCATTCACAGAAAACTGTTGAAGAGTAATTGGGGGTGAAATCTCACTGAGTTATTATGTTCAAACAGCATATACTGGAATAGAGACAGAATTGCCTCAATTATATTTGGCATATTTATTTTATTTAGTAATATATTTTTATGCATAATTCTTCTCTATTTGTTGTTTACAGAGAGCCATCCAAAGTAAAAACCAAAAGTGTAATTTCAAAGAATACTTGACCAACCTAATGATACAGGTGCATTTTAGAGGTTAAAAACCAGGTTAAACTATAGAGAACATGCCATGCTTTGAAATTATAAAAAAGGTATTTTATAATAAGTTTCAGAATTACTAATAAAAGTAAGATTTGTGAGTAACCGTCATTAATATTCATCATAGTGTCATATAAAAGAGAAGGCAATGATTTTCAAAATTTAGTCCCATTTCCTAACTTTTCACCTTTTAAACAATAGACATTGTTGTGACAACAAAAGAAACAATGAAAAAGTATATGGTTATTCATAATGTGCATACTATGTGTATATATATGTATATATAGTTATATAAATAAGTATATATACATAAGCACACATACACACATATTCATGATATCTGAACTTCTTGCAGAAGTTGGTGTTCATAATTATATTGGGTATGTTGACTCAACACTGCAGAAGCTGAATATTTCATGCTTATGAAAATGCCTAATGCAAACTGCACATGTTCTGTGTTATTAATGAGTGTGTAAAATAAGGGTTTGGAAAATATAAAACATTCCCATAAAGTACGCAGGGGCAGGTGGTTTATTTGTCCATGGAATAAATCTTTAATTTGTGCTCTGAAATATAAGTTTGCAAAACAGTGTTCCTTCTTACCACCAAAAAAAAATACACTAAAAATATCTCTCTTTATCTCTTTACAAATAATTTCCTTATGTACTGTAAAAAAACATATATTTAGAAAATATTCAGTTATATTGTGCCAAAAAAATTCTGATATATACACCATGATCCCTGTAATAATCTTATTCCTGAATGTGTACTTTAGGTTACTTTCTCCTCAAAATTTGAGGAGAAGTAAGAGGTCAAGATAAGAGGAGAAAATACAGTCATACAGTCATAGCTTATGTACCACATCATAAATGGGAATAGAAGAGGAAGAGAGAGATAGAGAGAGATAGAAAGAGAAGAGGAAGAGAGAGATAGAGAGAGATAGGAAGAGAGAGAGAGAGAGAGAGAGAGAGAGAGAGAGAGGCAGGAATGTGTGTGGGGGCTGGGGAGTTAGATGTGGAAAAGCCAGAAACCTGTAGGTTAAGAAACCTAAGTAGTTATGACTTCTGCAGAAGGAAATGAGTTTGAGTTTTTGAAACGTGAACAGACAGCATTAATTAAGTCCAACATAAAAAGGGTATCTCAGAAGGTTAGAAAGATATACCTATGTAGAGTCTAAGAGCAGAACAGGCAAAACACAGAAAGGAAGATTATCATTTCTTTGTATTAAAAACATTCCATTATGCTTCTTACATTATTTTTAAATGTATAATAAATTATGGTTGACTATAGCCTCCCTGTTATGCTATCAAATAGTAGATCCTATTTTTTCTAACTATTTTTTGTACTTATTGACCATCCCCACATCCCTCACTCCTCACTACCCTTCTCAGCCTCTGGTAACCATCATCCTACTCTCTATTTCCATGAGCTGAACTGTTTAAAGTTTTAGTTCCCACAAATGAATGAGAACGTGCAAAATGTGTTTTTCTGTGCCTTGCTTACTGCGCTTAACATAGTGGTCTCCAGTTCCATCCATGTGGTGGAAATGACTGAATTTCATTCTTTTAATGGCTGAAACGTACTCCATTGTGTATATGTACCACATTTTCTTTATCCATTCATCTGTTAATGGATGCTTAGATTGCTTCCAGATCTTAGCTATTGTAAACAATGCCGCAATAAACACGTAAGTGCAGATATCTCTTGGATATGCTGATTTCTTTTCTTTTGGATATATACCAAGGAGTGGAATTTCTGGCTCATATGGTAGATCTGTTTTTAGTTTACTGGGGAATCTCCATACTATTCTCCATAGTGGCTGTACTAATGTACATCCCCACCAGTAGCGTACGAGGGTTCCCCTTTCTCTGCATCCTCACTAGCATTCATTTTTGCCAGTCTTTTGGATAAAGGTCACTTTAACTAGGGTGAGATAATACCCCGTTGTAGTTTTGTTTTGCATTTCTCTGACGATCAGTGATATTGAGCACCTTTCCACATGGCTGTTTGCCATTTATATGTCTTCTTTGATTTTGAGGAATGTGTATTTAAATATTTTGTCCATTTTAAATCAGATTATTAGATTTTTGTCTTATTGAGTTGTTTAAGCTCTTTACATATTCAAGTTATTTATCCCTTGTCAGATGGATAGTTTGTAAATATTTTCTCCTATTATCTGGGTTGTCTCTTCACTTTGTTGATTGGTTCCTTTCTGTGCAGAAGCTTTTTAGCCTGATGTGATGTGATTATCCATTTTTGCTTTTGTTGCCTTTGCTTCTAGGATATAATCAAGAAATCTTCACCAAGACCTATGTCCTGCAGTTTCCTCAATGTCCTCTTTTAGTAGTTTCAAAATTTGAGGTTTTAGAGTTCAGTCCTTATTCCATTTTTATTTGATTTTTAATGGAGTGAGAGATACCGTTCTAGTTTCATGTTTTTGTATATAAACATCCAGATCCCCAGAACAATTTATTGAAGAAACTGTCCTTTTCCCAATGTTATTCTTGGCATCTTTGTCAGAAATGAGTTCACTGGAGATGTATGGATTTATTCATGGGCTCTCTCTTTTGTGCCATTGGTCCAGGTGTCTGTTTTTATGCCATTACTATGCTGTTTGGGTAACTATAGCTCTGTAGTACAACTTGAAGTCAGGTAATGTGATGCCTCCAGTTTTTTTTGTTTTTGTTTTTGTTTTTCCCGCTCAAGATGGCTTTGATTATTCTATCTCTTTTGGGGTTCCATATAAATCTTGGATTTTTTTTTTTTATTTCTGTGGGAATGTACTGGATCTGTAGATTGCTTTGGGTAGGATGGGCATTTTAACAATATTGATTCTTCCAATCCATGTGCATGGACTTTTTTTCCTCTATGTGTGTCTTCTCCAATTTATTTCACCAGTGTTTTGTAGTTTTCTTTGTAATCCGTTACTTCATTGATTTCTAGGTATTTTGTATTATTTGTAGCTTTTAATTGTAATTAATTTCTTGATTTTGTTTCCAGGTTATTTGCTGTGGGCATATAGAAATGCTACCAATTTTTGTATGTTGATTTTGTATCCTGCAGATTTACTGAATTTGTTTATGAGGTCTGTTAGTGTTTTGGTGGATTCCTTAGGTTTTTCCAAATATAAGATTATATTATCTGTGAACAAAAAATTATTTGCCATCATCCTTTCCAATTTGGATGCCCTTTATTTCTTTCACTTGGATTGTTCTAGCTAGAACTTTCAATACCATGTGAATAATGGTGGTGAAAGTGGCATCCTTGTCATGTTTAAGATCTTAGAGCCTAGGTATACAGCTTTTCTTCATTCAGTATTATAGTAGTGGTGGGTCTGTCATATACGGGTTTTATTGTGTTGAGGATGCTGCTTCTTTTCCCAGTTTATTGAGGGTTTTTATCATGAAAGGATGTTGAATTTTATTCCATGCTTTTCCAGTATCAGTTGAAACAATCATATGGTTTTTATCCTTCATTTTGTTACTATAATGTATCACAGATTGATTTGCGTATGTTGAATTATTCTTGCATTCTGTGATAAATTCCACTTAGTCATGATGAATGTCTTGTGGAATTCAGTTTGCTAGTCATTTTTGGAGGATTCTTGCAACAATATTCATTGGAAATATTGGCATTGAATTTGCTTGTTTGGTTGGCTTTTGAGGTGTGTGTTTTTGGTATCAGGATAATACTGGCCTTGTAGAATGAGTTTAACAGTATTTGCTTCTCTTCTATTCTTTGGAATAGTTTTCAAGTAGGCTTGGCATTAGTTCTTTAAATGTTTTGTAAAATTCAGCAGTGAAGCCATTGGGTCCTGGATTTTTCTTTACTACGAGTCTTTTTATTACAATATCAACTTTGTTACTTGTTGCTGGTCTAGTGAAATTTTGAATTTCTTCATGGTTCAATCTTGGTAGCTTGTATGTGTCTAAGAATTTATCAATTTCTTCTAGGTTTTTCCATTTCTTTTTTATTATTATTATACTTTAAGTTCTGGGGTACATGTGTAGAACGTGTAGGTTTGTTACATAGGTATACATGTGCCATGGTGGTTTGCTGCACCCATCAACCCATCATCTACATTAGGTATTTATCCTAATGCTATCCCACCCCTAGTCCCCCACCTCCTGACAGGGCCCGATGTGTGATGCTCCCCTCCCTGTGTCCATGTGTTCTCATTGTTCAACTCCTACTTATGAGTGAGAACATGCGGTGTTTGGTTTTCTGTTCTTGTGTTAGTTGGGTGAGAATGATGGTTTCCAGGTTCATGCCTGTCTCTGCAAAGAACATGAACTCATCTTTTCTTGTGACTGCATATTATTCCATGGTGTATATGTACCACATTTCCATTATCCAGTCTATCACTGAGGGGCATTTAGGTTTGTTCAAGTCTTTGCTATGTCTTAGTCTGAGTAAAAGTTTGTTGATTTTATCATTTAAAAACTTTAGCTTTTCCTTTTGCCAGGCTTTTGTATTTTTTTGTTTCAATTTTACTTATTTTGCTCTGATCTTTTGATTTCTTTTAAAATTCTCAGTTTTGGCAAATAGGAAATGCTTTACTAAGCAAATACATACTTTTATGTAAACAGGTGCATATAAGATTAAGAGCACACAGTGCAAGAAATGGTAGCTATGTCCTCCATTTTGAAGGTACTGATGTTATACAGTGAGAAACTGAAAAAAAAAAGAATTTTCTACACCCAGGCAATTATTGGTTCATTAGAAAACATTCTTAATTAACTAGATATTTTTCCACTTACTCTACTAACTAATGCAGCCCACTCTGTCTTCTCTTTCTTATCTTCCTGTTATCCTTGATTCCCAATTAAATGCCCATTTTCCCCTAGGATAAGCACTTCAAAATAGAAGAAGAATCATAAATGCTGTTTTGATAAACACACAATAAAATTCTCCCTCCCACAGATATCTATTGATTCTATTTGACCTTGTTATTACTTTCAGGATAAGTTTTCTTAGTGTCATCTCTATCATGGGAACTAGATATGTAATATCCATCAAAAATTCATGAGATTAGAATATGCAATTCTGATGGAATTGTTTAAGTAAAAGGGCAAAAATTTCAAAATTAGAAGATTAAACTATATACAAATTTAGATTATCTGTTTAAAATGTTTAGAAGACTGGGCACTAGGCATTCATTGTTAAGTTAATGGCTTTGTTTGGTTTATTTTTATACATGATTTCTCTTTGGAAAGTCACAGCTTAAAATAATGCTTTTATATGACTTGAAATAAGATGTTTTGCTGTGTTTTATAGCTAACTTAGCATAGATCCTTCTAGTTACTATTGACGTTTATGAAATAAGGATATATTAATCAAGCAAACTTTCTAAGACTATGATTTTATAAATAACTACTATTTAATGGATAATTCAACAGCAGAAGACAACCAAAGTATAGTGGGATAAAAGAGAGATTTTAAATTTAAATTGCTCTCTACATTTCTCATTATTTTGAGTCTTAATTTTAGTTTGTTTAGCAGAAATGCAAGGATAGGTAAAAATACAATGAAGAATTCCTGTAAATAGAAACGTGTTTACCTACTTCATAGAATTTTAAAACTAAAAAGGAACAACTTATTTCTTGTACTATGGAATGAATTATAGCTCAGAATGGTAAAGCAACATGCTCACAATTGTAATCTTTTGATTGCTTCAGAAAGATTAAAACCAGAGGGTTTTTTTTAAACTGTTAGTCCCAAGATCTTTCCAACAATTACCAAAAGACTCTTACACTCCAAAAATAATTTATGTAGGATGATAATACAAATTCCTCATTATTTATATATTTTTAAAAATCAGCAATTCTATAGAAAGTGTTCACACCAATTTAAATTTTGTTCACAAGAAGATTATAGAAGCAAGATACTCTTTTTTGGATTTGATGGAATTAAAGTTTATTTGTTATTTATGATGGATTATTATATTAATTTTTCAATACTTGCATATCTAAGTTTCAAAGAAAAATTTAGGCAGTCAATCTGACACATGGACAAACAGTAAAATCTATAAATGAGTTATATATATATTATACTATATATAGAATATATAGTATTTTATATAGAAGGAAAA
>NW_016813386.1:1442292-1477483 GCF_001698545.2 Rhinopithecus bieti
TAGAATATATAGAATTTTATATAGAAGGAAAACTCATTAATATATTTTATAATAGATAGATTATATATATTATCCATTATAGATCATATATAATATAGATTATATATAGAAAAAAATGATTCATTTATAAATTTTACTGTTTAAAATACTATATGCAAATGTAGTATTTTATATATGTATATCCTTGTAATTTATGGTTGTTTAGCATGAGAGAAATTGATTTGTACTCATCATTAATTCATCATTAACACACTATTCACATAAGACAAAGTGTGTTTGCTAGAGGTGACTGATCAGTCTCCCATAGAAGAGTATTATAAGGGTTATAAGCTTCTTATGAACTTTTCAAAAGAGACTTTCTTCTCATAAGTTCAGAGTGCTTTATCGATATTAGCTCATTAATCTTCACAGCATCCTTGTGAAGAAGACAACAGGTATTATCACTGCTCTACACATGGAGCAACACATAATAGAAAGGTCAACTGCCTTGTTCAGGTTTATAGTAAGACAATTATGAAACCAAGCACATCTGTGGATGTACATATACCTGAACCAAACTGCTGTGCTCTGAACTTCCCCAACTTTTTTGATAAGAATCTCGAGAGGCTTTTATTAAAATGCATATGCATCTTTGGTAAACACATTGCAAGAACATGAAGCAATAATGGGAGGGAGTCCATATAATAAAAGATTTAAAATATATAAACATCAAGTAAATTATGTGGTCTTGTGGATGATTCAGACAAACTAGAAAAACAACGCATTTTTAAAACGATGAAAATTTCAACAGTGATTGACAAATCATATTTAGCAACTATTGGTGGATTTTTCTGAGTGATACATTTATTGTGGTGATATTAAAAGATAAGTCTCCTTAATGAGCTACATTCTGAAACATATATGGATGAACTGACAGTGTTGTCTGGGATTTGCTAAAACGTTTTGTCCAAAGACGACAGCGTGGTATGTTAAACACTACCTTGTTTCATCATGAGTTGATAATTGTTGAAGCTGAGTGATGTGTGCAAATGAGTTTACTATAGTAACTCATATATATTTTTATATATTTGAAATGTTCTATCTTAAAAGTTCTTATTCATGTGGAAAATTCTCCTGATGAGGCTTTGATTTAGTAGGTTGGTGCTGGGCCCAAGAGTATTTTAATATACCCCATATGAGTCTTATGATAAGGAAATTCTTGGAACTACTGCCCCTGCTGACTCATTCTTGAGTTCTTTAGAGACTGACATAAAAGCCAAAAGTTTAACATCTGGAATTCATTCATGTGCAATTTTATGTGTAGAATTTTAGACAATACCCAGTTATTGGTATAAAATAATTTTAAGTTCCCTTTTAAAAGCAAATGACTCTGATCCAATATTTTAAAAATAACATAATAAAATAAATTATGTGTTCTTAGTAAAAATGTACTCTTGAATTGAGTGGGCAGTGCAGATATACCAGTAGATTTTACTGAAAATTGAAAAAACAATGTTCATTTTTCACTATAAAATGCTCACACCCACCAACACACACTGTGGCCTATCTGAGGGTGAAGGGAGGGAGGAGGGAAAGGATCAGGAAAAATAACTACAGGATACTAGACTCAATACCTGGGTAATGAAATAATCTGTACAATAAACCACAATAAAGCCCCTGACACACGTTTACCTGTGTAACAAACCTGCACATCTACCCCTGAAATTAAAATAAAAGTTCAGATTAATTTTCTACTTCAAAGCAAGATAGCTCTGTTTTGACGTAGAATGGTGTCAAAACATATCTTTTTAGACAAAGATGCAGGCTGTAACAGGGTCTGACAAAAGTTTTCATAATTACTTAAGCAATAGAAAAATTATGTAAAAGTAGATTTCTGTCTTTTCCTTTCCAAAGAATCATATAACTGCTTATGCACATTTGGCATCAGAAATAAAAAATGAAGTGTGCTTTTGGAAAAGAACTAGTCACTCATGTTTATAAAAGAGCAACACTATCATGTTGTTGATTGAATGCAATTTAACTTAGTTTTTCAGGAAATCTTAAGCATTAAGCTGACATTAACAGATTGAATTATTATTTAACTGATGTTCATTTGGTGGTAAAATTAGGCCACAGGAGGAATAAAGATAAAAAGAATTGTAAGATATGATACAGCCTTTAAATTTGCATTCTAGAATTATTAGAGAAAACTTCAAACCAAAAACCTTTATTATTATTAAATTTCCTCTGGAAATTTTATGACATAACATTTTGACTTTAATTCTTTTTAGGATGCTTTTAATTTGAATACAAGTTTAAAATACCACATTTGATTAGAATAATTGATTATTAAGATTTAAAATTCTTGTATTAATAGGAGGCTACTGTGAACCAATAATCAACATCTATTTCTAGTCTGTCCAAACTTAACTAGGAAAAATAATATTTCCTGAACTTATAGAACACTATGCCTAGGCTTCCTGAGCACTTATAAATACTAACTGTAAAATCTACATTTATTTAAATAAAGTCTTATTTATTGTCTCCTATCAGTGGAGACACCTTTATACATCCTCCACTTAAAAATGTATTTCTCCATACTAATACATATTAATAATTATTTCAATTATTTAATTGTGCATTTACATAGCAGCTGGGTTCTGTTCAGATTCAGAGATGTTCACTTCCAAAATTCCCTACCCATCCACTTAATTCTTAATTTCCATTTCATATTTTTGAATTAATGAGAGCTCTGCTTAGTGGTTGAAGTAGGCAGTGGAAGAAGGAGTGCTGAGAAAGTTCCAACAACATGAAAATCTTTTACACTGTAACTAAAATGTGTTTTCAAAATTAAACTTTCCTAATTAAGTCTGCAAAAACCAATTTTTTTTTTACCAGTTGATGATTGTTTAAAACTCTACCTTTCTACTATTTCTGTTCTTTGGCAACACAAATTTCTGAACATATAAAGATTATCTTACTTAAATTTATAAATCTGCATTTCTTAGAACTGAACTGAAGTGATTTAGAGGTGAGTAATGAGGGGAACAATCATGGACCTGGAACTTTCATAAATGTCATATATAAATAATACAGAAAAAATTTTGACTAGAGTGATTTCACCAATTTTTAAAAATATTTTATTCAGAAATAATAGAACAACTTGCAATATTTGTTTGTGTCTTAACCTCCTTGGGCTGCCTTAACAACATATCATGGACTGGGTGGCTTAAACAACAGAGATATATTTTCTCACCGTCTGGAGGTGGGAGGTCTGAGATCATGGTGGAGATCTACTGGGGGCTCTCTCCATGGCTTACAGGTGGCTGCTTTCTCACTGTGTCCTCACACAGCCTTTTCTGGGTGCATCTTTTCTCTTTTACAAAACCATGAATTCTATTTGATTAAAAACTCTACTCTCATAAACTAATGTAACTGTAATTACCTACTAACTGTCTCACTGGGGGTTAGGGCTTCTACCCATGAATTTTGGGAGAACACAGTTCAGTCCATAGCATTTTCCCACTCTATTCTAGCATTGATTTCAACCCAATCTAACATCAATCTTTCCTTGTGGTGGTCAATCATAACATTGTATAGTTAGTGGTATTAGATTTCCAAATGTGAAGTCAGAAAGACCTGGTTGTGCATCCCAACTCTACTATTTAATAGCTGTGGGACTGTAAGTAAGTTAAATTTTGTAAGGCTCAGTTTTCTCATCTCTAAGTTGGGAATAATGATGTATGGTGTAGATTAAATTAGTTATTACAGGTAATGCATCCCGTGCAGTGCTTACTACTTTCTAAGCACTTGTATGCTTTTATTAATTTGCTGCATTGCTCCATTTTCTAAGTGTAAGTGAATTATACACAGGTATTCATTCACTCTACAAATCTTTATTGATCATCCACTCTGGTAATTCATTTTTTATTGTCCTTTTTAAGAATGCAACTGTGAGCAAGAGAAAGAAGTTTTCTATTGTCATGGGTTTGTGTGTGTGTGCGTGCAAGGAAACATATAGTAAGCACATGAGATCATTACCCAATAAAGGTAGCTTGGTAGAAAATTCTAGATAATGATGGAATAAAGTGACAACTTTAGGTTGTTAAAGGATTTCTTTCTAAAATATGAGTACCAAGAATTTACACACACACAAAAAGAATAAACCAATTTTGCAAGAGTAATATGCACCATTCAAAGTAGATGGAGAAAAAACTTGGTAAATTTAAGTACTAAAAGACAAAAATCAGTGTGGCTAGAACAAATTAGGAGGAGCAAAGTGGATGAATTAGAAGAAAGATTCTAGACATGAGCAAGTAAGGCTTCAGGAGCTGGTGTAAGGGTGCCAATTTCTATGAAGAATGCTAAAGCTTTTAAAGGTTTCGAGGAAAGGAGTGGTGTTTTGGGATGTATGTTTTAAAGGAACCATTCTGACTCATGTGATAAATGGATTACAGAAAAAGAAAGGAAGCAGAAAAAGCTGCTGAGAGGATGCTGCAATGTTCAAAAATATTGATGCTTATCAAAGGACAGCCTCTTCTCATCTACTCCAGCCAGGGCTCAGCAGTGCTATGAGAATTTTAGGGGAAAACAAATATGCCTTTTGAAGATTATTGTGTTTAGTATCTTGCACAAAACAGATTATTTAAATCACTTTCTGCTACTCTGATGAAAAATAAACAGGTTCTCAATCAGAGTATATTCTGCATACAGTTTACGTTCAAATGTGCCTATTGACAGACTAGGTGACAAATAACCTCTTTTTGTTGTTGTTGACACTTGGAAAAGCTGTTCTATTTTCTCCTTACCTTCTCCTCCTCCTCCTTCCTTCTTCATATTATCATAGAAAAAATAATAAAATAACCAAACTTTATATACCTCAAAATTAAGACATCCTAGTTTTGGTCTAGTTGCAAAATGATACAAATTTATATAATAAGACAATATTATTGAGCTATGGACAACATCGCCTGATGGTCAGATTGAGGTTATGTATATGAATAATTTAAAACTTTAGGTACAGATATTGTGGCTGGAATTTATTATAATGTGAAGAAGATAATTATATTAGCTTGCTTGGGCGGCCATAACAAAACTACCATAGACTGGAAGCCTCAAACAACAGAAATTAATTTTCTCACAGTTCTGGAGGCTTGAAGTCAAAGATCAAGGTCCAGTAGGGTCAGTTTCTGGTGAGGGCTATCATCCAGGCTTGTAGATGGCCACCTTCTATTTGTGCTATCACATGACGTTTTTGCTGTGTATGTGTGCAGGAGCATGCTCGGGTGTCTCTTTTTCTTTTTATAAGGATCCAAGTTTTATTGGTTTGGGGTCCCACACTTATGACCTCATTTAACCCTTATCATCTCCTTGCAGTCTCTATGTCCACATAGTCCCTTTCACATTCGAGGTTAGGGTGACAACATATGAGTTCTAGGGAGCAAAATTCAGTTCGTATCAGTCTCCCCTGGCTCCCGAAAAGTCATGCCTTTAGCCCATGCCAAATACATTATTTCAATCCTAATAGCTCCAAAAGCCTTAATCCATTCCAGCATCAACTCTAAAGTCAATAGTTCAGTCTCATCTTAATCATCGTATTTCCTCTTCAGCTGTGAACCTGTGAAATCAAACAAGTTATATGCCTTAAAATATGACTGTGAGACAGGCATAAAATAGACATTCCATTTCATAAAAAAGAAATGGAAAAGAAAGCAGTGATAGGTCTCAAGAAAGTCCAAAACCTAGAAAGAAAAAATTCAGTAGATCTTAAAGCTCAAAAATAGTCATCTTTCATTTGATGCTCTGCCATCCACTCCCACCATGGTGGTAGTATCACACACATGATACTGCAGGATGCTGCTTCAATGCCTTCTTCCGGGCCCTACCATGTGAAATTAAGGAGAATTGAGTCTTGTTCCCTGGACCGGTGGAGGGAGTGACAGCCTTGATGATCTCTGAATCACCTTTGAAATTGTTCTTCTATTTTCACGAAGGGCAAAGCATGTTTGCATATGGATAGCGCTAGTCATAATTTCTCATTTTGTAAAATTCTTGAAGTCCAACAGTCTTCTTTCATTCCCTGTCTTTTATTCTATTTCCTTTAGTCCCAGCAGGCAGTGTTTCTGACGGTATAATCTCATCTCTATTCCTGGCTTCTGCTGAGGTGGCTTATTAAATTCGCAATTTATAACCAAACTAATTTCCTTTACCAAATGGTTGTTCAGCCCATACCCTTAGTTTCTCTTCAGAACAAAGCTTATTAATATTTTGCAATGTAGATGTTTGATAATTTCCCAAGTCTTCAAGTTCTGGTTCCTTTTTACTTCAAAAGTCCTTCTTTACTTCATGTCTTTTCTCATCACAATCCATCTTTTCCTCTTACATGTTACTACAAGCAGTCAAGAGGAATCAAGATACTCCTTCAATACTTTGCTTTAGAAGTGTTCTCAGTTAAATATCCCATTTCATTACTCACAAATTTTACTTTCCACAAAACATTAAACACAATTTAGCTTAGCTCTCTGACATTTTATAACAGTATTGCCTTTCCTCCAGTTTTCAACAAGCTGCTTTTCATTTCCATCTGAAGCCTCACTAGAAAGGTCTTTAACATTCCTGTTTCTACCAACATTCTGTTCATAATTATTTGTGTATTCTCTAAGAAAATAGTGACTTTCTTTCTAGATCGTCTCTTTTCTTTTGAGTCTTCACTGGCAACAACCTTAATGTCTACATTTCTACTGTGTACCACAAAACTCTTTCAGCCTTTTTTCATTACCCAGTTCCACAGCCACTTTCACATTTTTAGTTATTTATTGGAGTAGCACTCCATTTCTCATTGCCAAAACAGAAACGGAACCGACAAGATGCTTGTATATATAGAGAAAGAGATGTATCGTAAGGAATTGACTCACACAATTATGGAGGCTGAAGAGTTCCAAGATCTATAGTTGGCAAGCTGGAGACGGAAAAGAGCTGATATTGTAGTTCCAGTCGGAATTCAAAAGCTTGAGAATCAGAGGAACCAGTAGTAGACGTTCCAGTTTGGCAGCCTTCAGGCTTGATGCCCAAGAAAAGCCAATGTTTCAGTTTTAGTCCAAAGGCAGAAAAGACTAATGTCCCAGCACAAACTGTCAGCTAGGATTTTCCTCTTGCACACAGGAGACTCAGCCTTTTTGTTTTATTCAGGGCTTTAGCTGTTTGAATGAGAGCCAAGCACATTAGGAAGGGCAGTCTGTTGAATTCAATCTACTATGTCAAATTTTAATCTCATCCCCAAACACCTTACCTAACAAACACACCCAGAATAATGTTTCACCAAATATCTGGGCATCTTGTGGCCCAGTAAAGTTTCAACATACAATTAACCATCACAATAATGATCCACAGCTTTAAAAACTTTTACTTAGGTTTTGTCACAGACAAGCATTTGCTTTGTATCTGATAGTGCTGACACTGGAGGAAATCAAAGGTAGATGCATTTTAATTACCTTTGTAGATTTATTTTATGCTAAGAAAGAGAAAAGGACAAACGATGTTCCTAAGAAACTTTAGCTTCACTAACATATATATGCTTACAAATGTTACTACTTGATTCTCTGTAATATTAAAAAGAGAGAGAGCTATGACAATTTTTACTACTTGATTCTCTGTTATATTAAAAAAAAGAGAAAGCTATGACCCTCACAAACTGAAGGTTAATTAAAATCATTTGGTCCATCCCTCTGTTTTATGTAAAACAGATCTTCATATAAATAGTTTTAGATATGTAGGTCTTTCTTTTTTGTTCTTAAGTTTTACAGAAAACTCAGCAGAAACGATGAAATATCCACTCTAAAACAACAACAAACGAAATGAATAAGTCACAACTCTCTGCCTTTGAAAAGCTGACAATGAAAGAACTAAAATCCTTCACAAATAATTTCAATATAATATACTTAAAAACCTATTTCAACTTTTACAAACATCATCTTTGCCTTCTGTTTTCTTCTATAACCCATGACAAACAGGCCTTTAATTCCCCTCTAATATATTCACTTTTCCAAGTCCACTAATGAATTCCCTCTTGAAAAGTTCAGAAATAACATTTTGTGTGCTTCAAAAAATGGAGAGTTTTCAGTTTTTATTTTTTGGGATTCTCTGCTGTATATGATTTTGTGTTTACTCAATCTGTCTTTAAACTTGTGATTTCCTTTATATCTCCTTCAGTGCATATTCTTGAGGGTTTTTTTTTTTTTTTTTTTTTATGCAAATTCTGAAGATTTTCTTCCTGTTTTATTTTTGAGCTATTTTCTCCCTACCCATCCTCTGGCTCAGAATGGACCCGAGCTTATTTGACTCTGTGATATATTTCTAGGTAAACCGGTTCATTAAGACCTGCATACTTATGTCTACAAAATCGTTATCTCTTGTATCTTTTCAAATAAAATAGTCAGCATAGTATTATTAGTGATTAAAATAAGAATTTTGTTTAAAGTGTTAAAGTATTTAAAGTATTTATTCTTAATTCAATGGTGTATTATAAACTGCAAGAATTACTAGCATCAGGTATACGATTTTAATTTTAATTTTACTTTTTCAAGAGACAGGGTCATAGATTGAATTTGCTGTATATCTCACTTAGTAGACTACACACAACTTGATAAAAATTAATGTTGAGTTTATCCTACGATAGGAGAATGTTAGAAAAATATGCTTTCTTAGATATAAACCTCTCATCTTTGTAAATTACACATTCTTGGGACCTTAATAGTGCCAAATTATAGTCAGCCTTCTTGCATCCTTGAAGGAGTGATTTACTTCAAGTGAACAAAAATTTTCTTTCAAAATAGAACTCTACTTTCATGACTGTAACTTAGCCTGATATTAGCTAGTGAAAGAGCAGTATCAATGGCATTCTCTTTGGGCAAATCCTGAGTGTTTGTTTAATAGATAATGACAATATGTATTTTTAATAAGTTAAGGAGTATTTTTGAAAGCCCTCAAGAGAATATGAAGAAATCAGAAATTTGATAATTATTGTGTGTGTTTCTTTACATGCACATTATTCCACAACAGAAGAGAATAAACCATTTAGAAAGTCCGAATGGATTTTTTTTTTTTTTTTTTTACTATTGCTCACTTAATTTATTCACTATTTTTTCAAACATTATTAGATACCTGTCATTGGACAGAATCAGAGATCAACACTGAATACTGGGATAAAGGGACAGAGGACCAGGACTGGAAAAGCTGAGAGAGGCTTCACATGGGCAGTCAGTAGGCAAAATCTTATCTACAGATGTGCCTGTTTGGTCTGCTTAGTTCATCAAAATTTCTACCACTTTAATGTTTTTTGCCCCTGTCTGGACCATGCACCATTGTGTTTACAATCTCTAATCATGTTTGTTCAGCCTTGTGGCTGGGCTGCACGAAAAATGGGGAGAGATAAATAAACTCTCATGAAATATCTACCAGTCAAATAGTAATATGAGAGAATACGATAAATTTGGATTTGAAAAAAAATGTCTCTTTATCCATGACTTATCTAGTGAGTAAAACTGAGAGAGAAGGTATGGGTTTTTTAATTGGTATATTTGAAAGGATGAAAACGAACTAAATCATCTAGGTGTAGGTGTATGTGGTTTCGTTTTGTCTTTTTAATCCACAATTTTAATTTAAATGATATTTAAATCAGAATGTGTAATGTGGATGAAAGTTACATTAATGTGATTGAGGCATTCGTGGCAACATGTAGCATTCCAGACTCTCTGTGTAGACTGTGGATGGGACAGGAAGAGAAAAGAGTCAAGCACGAAGTTTTAATCCTACATTACAGTGCCAAAGGAATACAGAAAACAGCAACAAGATTAGGTGAGAGGCTGTGGGGTAAAGAAAGAAAGAAGAGGGATTTGTACTTAAAAAAGACAGGTATTCATACGTCTATGTAGGAAGGGAAGGATGGATTGTTTGGGGGTTGGAGGGAATTCACCCTGGATAGCCTTTGTTTTCTCTGTGATACAGAGAACAAGATGTTTGTTAGACTGAAGTAGGTATAAATGGGTAAACGATCTGAATAGAACTATGAAAGAACACATGAAAAGAGGCCAAGAGCAAATGATCCAGGACAAGCCAAAACAAATTGCTGTGCTGTCCTGAGGGACTAGCTATTGTTACAAACTATACAATTTTTATGTGTCACCTTGAACCCTTAGCATCCCTTATATACCCTTAGCATATATTCTGCTGATCATATATTTTATCATTGATGAAGCAGTAATGATTATCATGGCTTTGGAATAAAAAAACCTTTGCCCTAGGGTATTTCATGTATCTTGGGGTAATGTATTAATGCAGAAGATAGAATTTCACTCAGATCAAATCATAATATATTTTGAAATGTTCTAAGATCAATTTTAGATCATTTTAATCAGCAGTTAATCTTTGGAATTTACAACTAAAATAGGATAAATTCAAATTATAGTCATATACTGGCTTATCCTTTTGATGGCTTTTGAACTATTTCCTTTGACAGTTGAGATAGATCCACCTTGTAAAAATGCTATATAAATGTTTGGATTTAAATGAAGAGAGAGTACTTTATCTGGTATGGGTTTTATGGTCAATAGCTTCTTGGTCTTTAACTGATACACAATCCAAGAGTTTCGCTTTTTTAAAGATGATAAGTTTTAAAAAATAGTGAATGCAATATATCTTTCTATCCATAACGGTGACCATTCTAGGATCATTACTTAAACTCCTGCGAATATCTATTTTTATACTGGTTAATAAATTTTAATTATACACGGCAAGGTTAAAAATCATTATACATGTTGCAATTCTTCTTCACAGTTATGAAAATGAGCTTAACTTCATATGCATGATGCTACTGCAGATCTATTATTAGATCTATTATTTGTAGAATATGTACTTTGAATTACTTTTCCCAGATCCATATATGCATGCTCTGAGCTGCTTTATTCTCTTCCCTGCTTCTAATACGAGTCTAAAGGACATATTGGCAAAAGGCCTACATTATGAGTAGCATTATGATAAGGAGAATTTTTTTTAATTCAAAGCTAACTGGCCCTTGTATAGATCTATGGCCTTGGCTACATGAGAACAGTCTTTAGCCAGCTGAGCATACTGCTTCAGGCTACAATTATTTATGTCTTTCTTGCAGAAAATTCCTCAATTTCCATTTTAAATGTTCTAAATTTCATAAGGTTATTTTAAAAGGTTTTCTGCCTTTTTCCTCTCACAGACTTTCAACCAAAAGAGCTAAAATTATGCAACCTCCACTTTTAGCCTAATCTCCAAGCAGCCAGATTCTGGGACAAATCAAGAAAACAATTATTGCTTATCAGTCAGTCACCCACTAGGTGAGCCATGTCTACAAATCATACTTGAGTTTTCTGCCAGGCACCAGTCTCATAGAGATGACTAATTACCCTGAACTTCAATCGTATCAGAGGCTAATTCAGGCCTGGCCATATGCCCAACCCCATAATTACTAGCATAACCAAAGAAAGTAAAATGGGAAATTAAGTAACTAAAAGTAAAATTTTGTCAAACTTTTAAGGCAGAGGTCTGAAGTTATGGGATGATGGGTTATTAATCACAAGAAAGGTGAGTATAAGTGAAATAAGAATGTCAAAATAGTGCAAAGGATCCTAAGAAACTGTTATGAATAATTGTACGCAAGTAAATTAGATAGCCTACAAGTAATGCATAAATTCCTTGACGTACACAACCTTCAAAGGCTGAGTTAGGAAGAAATGTAAATTTTAACCAACCAAAATGATTAAGGACATTGCATCAATAATAAAAAGTCTCTCTTCAAAGAAAACCCCATGACCTGATGTCTTCACTGTTGAGTTCCATCACACATTTAAAGAAGAGCGAATGTCAACTCTTTTCAAAGTCTTCCAAAAATTTGAAGAGGAGGGAATACTTCCAAACTTATTTTACAAGGCAAGCCGTCACCCTGATACCAAAGCCAGATAATGACACTACAAAAAATAAATAAATGAAAGAAAACTACAGGTCAAGTCAATAGTCCTGATGAACAGAAATAACATATATGCAAAAATTCTCAACAAAATATTAGCAAATTGAGTTCAGTAGTACATTAAAAATATCATTCAATGTAATCAACCAAGATTCATCCAAAGAATGCAAAGATGTTTCAACATACATAAATCAATAAATCACATTAACATAATTAAAGACAAAATCCATATGGTCATTTCAATATATGTAGAAAGAGTATTGGACAATTTTTAACTTTTTTATAATAAACACTTTCAGCAAATAAGGTAAAGATGGATTGTACTACAGCACAATAAAAACAATATATGTCAAACCCGCAGCTGGCATCACACTCAACGGAATAAAGCTGGAAACTTTTTCTCTAAGATTCACAATATGACAAAAATGCCCATTCTCAGCACTTCTATTCAATGTCATACTGGAGGTCCTATTCAGAGTAATTTGAACGAAGAGAGAAATAAAAAAGTATCCAAATTAGAAATAAATAAGTTAAATTGTCTCTGTTTGCAGATGACATTATTTTATAATATAGGACACCCTAAAAACTTCACCAGAAAACTGCTAAAACTAATATAGAATTCCAATAAAGTTGAAGAATACAAAATTGGCATGCAAAAATCAATAGTATTTCTATACATAAGAGCAAACTATCTGAAAAGGAAATTTTTTAAAAAAAATCTCATTTATAAAGCTACAGAAAATGAAATACTTAGAAAAAGTTTAATGAGGGAGATGAAACATCTGTATACTGAAAACCATAAAACACTGATGAAATAATTTGATGACACACATCAATGAAAAGATAGCCCATAATTATGGACTGGAAGAATTAACATTGTTAAAATGCCCATGCTATTCAAAACAATCTACAGAATCATTGCAGTTCCTATGAAAATACCAATGACATTCTTCACAAAAATAGAAAAAAATCCTAAAATTCATATGAAATCAGGAAAAAAAAAAAAAAACAAATACTCAAAGCAATCATAATTTTAAAAAGCTGGTGTCCACATACTACCTAACTTCAAAATATACTATGAAGCTACAGGAAGCCAAACAATATTGTACTGGCATAGACACATAAACCACAGACATATAAACATAAACAGACACATAAACTAATGGAAGAGAACACAGAATTCAGAAATATGTCCACACATTTACAGCTGACTGATTTTCAACAAATATTCTAAAAACATGCAATGGAGAAATAATAATCTCTTCAATTAATGGTGGTTGGAAAATTGAATATATACATGCAGAAGAATTAAATTATACCTTATGCTCACGCACTATATAAACATCACCTTAAAATGGATGAAATAGGTGAAAGATTTAAATGTAAGACCAAAACATGAAAATACTACAAACAAACATAGAAGAAAAACTGCATGGTGCTGGTCTGGGCAATGAGTTTTTCAATATGACACCAAAAGCACAAGCAACAAAAGCAAACATAGACATATAAGATTATACCAAACTAAAAAGCTTCTTTACAGAAAGGAGACAGTCAACAGAATGAAGAGACAACATACAGAACGGGAGAAAATATATACAAACTATACATCTGATAAGGTGTTAATATACAAATTATATAAGAAAACCAAAACTCAATTGCAAGAAAATAACCTGAATGTTAAAACAGACAAAATACATTAATAGACACCTCTCAAAAGAAGACATACAAATGATCAAGAGGCATATGAAAAAATGCTTAACATCACTAATCATTAGGGAAATGCAAATTAAAACCATAATGAGATATCACTTCACTCCTGTAAGAATGGCTATTACAGAAAAGACAAAAGATAAGTGTTAGTAAGGATGTGGAGAAAAAAGAAGACTCTTACGCTGTTGGTGGAAAAATAAATTAGCACAAACATTATGAAAAACACCACAGAGGTTCCTCAAAAAAATTGTAAAGAGAACTACCACATGATCCAACAATTCCACTAGTAGGCATATTCAAAGAAAATGAAATCAGTATGTCAACAGGCATCTTCCCTTTCACGTTTGTTGCATCATTATGTACAAGAGTCAAGATATGAAATCAATCTTAAGTGTCCATCAATGGATGAATGGCTTTAAGAATGTGGTACATATACCCAATAAACTATTCAATAATTAAAAAGAAAATACTGTCGTTTGCAATATGGAGCCATTATGTTAAGTGAAATAAGCCAGGGACAGACAGCCATCTGCTGCACGCTCTCACTCATATGAAGAATCTAAGAAAGTTGATTTCATGGAAAGTTAGAAGTAAAATGGTTTTCACCAGGGTCTGGAGTAGTTGGAGAGCTGTTTGTTAAAGGATACAAAATTTCAGTTAAATAAGAGGAATATGTTCAAGAGATCCATTGTATACATGTTGACTATATCTGATAGTGTATTGTATTTCTGAAAAAAATGCTAAGAGAATGGATGCAAAGTATTCTCACTATGAAAATAACTGTGTGAGGTAACGTATATGTAAATTTGCTAGATTTAGTCATTCCTTAATGTATATATGCTTTAAAACAATATGCTGTACATGACAAGTACATGCAGTTTTAAGTTTCAATTAAAAAAAAAGAATGATGGAAAAAGAGAAGATCAGAGAATATGGAAGAGAATAGCAGCTCAGAAAAAAGTTTCTCAAGGAATTTATGATGAAGGTGACCTCAATGGATGAATAATAATTCAGCACTTAAAGTTATCACATTAACTAAAGTTTTCTCTTGATTATCCTTATGTTTTCTAAAAGATGCACGTTAATAAATTTAGAATGAGGATATTTTGGCAGAAGTTTACCTTGATACTTAATCCACAAATACAATGTGTTGCATTTTCACTCTTTTAATTAATTAAATTAATCATATCACTATAAATATATATTGCAAAACTTATAAACAAATAGTGGGAAGCTTACATTTTCTTTTCAGCAGTATGTCCTATAGGTTGTGAGACAGATATTTTCATTCTTCTATTCTTTTGTTTAGTATCTATTATGAGCCTAGTACTAGGTACAAGTGTGTAGTATTAAATGACACTCAATGACAACCCTCATGGAAATAATAGTCTGAACAGTTAATAAGCACTCCCAACTCACGTTAAGGATGAAAAAACAAACAAACAAACTTAAACAAAAGAAAGAATTGATGTTTTTAAGTTGTAATGTGTTTCATAAAGGCAGTAAATTTTAGGGGGAAAGAGCAGATTAAGAGACAAGAATCAGAAAATTTTCTGAAGAAACTTGAAGGAATTTTCTAAATGAAGACTTCAGGGCAGAGTGGAAAGTATATTCCTGGCAGAGGAAACAAAGCATTGATACAATGGCTTGAAGTGGAAAAGGACTTGGTACATTAAAAGAAGTTAAAAAACAAAAAAATAGGATGGTTATAATATAGAAGATAAAGGAGCTAGTGACATGGAAACAGTGAGCGATGTTGGAACCTTCTAGGTTATGCTAGTAGATTTGGGAAGAATTCAAAGAGCAAAAATAAGAAGGATGACATAATGTAATCTACTTTCTATGTAACTACAAAAGAGTTGGGTAATTCATCAATTGGAATCCATGCATGTTGGAAATAACATCTTGATTCAAAAAAATTCCAGAAATCAACAAATAGTATAATATCCTACTAAAAATTGTTGAATACTAAAAAAATCCAAAATTTGAAAACACCACATTTAGATAATATATTTTTAGATATACACAAATGTAGAAAATTATTTCAAGTATCAAAGTAAAGTTTCACTCAATATTCAGGGTAATGAAGTGAGGGAAGGAAAGATGTGGGATGAGGTGGAGCCCATCTGTAGATGCATCAATTTTGGTAACATTCTACTGCTTAATTTTAGTGTCAGCTCACAGTATTTATTATATTATTTTACTTTCTAAGTTTCTAAACTAATATGGTTTATTTTAATATGGCATACACTATGTTAAAAACCAACCCAAATGTCCATCAATGACAGACTGGATTAAGAAAATGTGGAACATATACACCATGGAATACTATGCAGCCATAAAAAAGGATGAGTTCATGTCCTTTGTAGGGACATGGATGCAGCTGGAAACCATCATTCTCAGCAAACTATCACAAGAACAGAAAACCAAACACTGCATGTTCTCACTCGTATGTGGGAATTGAACAATGAGAGCACTTGGACACAGGAAGGGGAACATCACACACTGGGGCCTGTCGTTGAGTGGGGGGAGGAGGGAGGGATAGCATTGGGAGATACACCTAATGTAAATGACGAGTTAATGGGTGCAACACACCAACATGGCACATGTATACCTATGTAACAAACCTGCACGTTGTGCACATGTACCCTAGAACTTAAAGTATAATAAAAAATAAATATATAAATGAAAAAATAGGATGGGTTGGTATGTGTGGGCTGCGGGGAAGAATAAAGTAGAGGCTAAGAAACCGGTTAGGAGGAGGATGAACTTCTTAAACTGATGGAGTTAAGTGAAGAAGAGACATGTGTAAAAGATGGCTCCTAAGATTCTGGCTCCATCAATAGGAGGAAAGGTGTGGCCTGTTTCTGAGATAAAGAAGATTAAAAGAGGGCTGGGGAAGACAGAGTGTTCATAAATATTTTGAAGCCATAGGAATGGATGCAGGAGGAAGAGGGGAAGAGGAAGGAGGAAGAAAAGATGAAGAAAACACTCCAGTTTTAGAAATATTTTGAGGAGGTGAATTTTGTAAAAGAGACTACAGTGTGATCTTAAATGTAAGAAAGAATTATCTAAGAGGGTATAGTGTCATGCATTCCAAGAAAAAAATACTATCTTAAGAAGAAAAAAATGGTTATTTATATTGAACGTTCTTGATAAATCTAATTATGTGACAGAGTTTCTATGCAGTTTTGTTAACTCTGAAATAATCAAAGACTTCAAAAGATTCAGCTTTGTTGGTGCAAAGGGAATGGATTCCAAATTGGAGTGAGTTAAAGAATAAATGGAAATAGGGATATGGAGGATATGAAAGAGTCTAGAGAGACAAGATGGTAACTGAAATCATTTTATTTTCCTTTTAGTTTGATGTAGTTCTTTCTTAAGATCAAAGATGCTAAATATGTAATGCTGATTGAAATCCCGAATATAAGAAAAAAAATGGATTGAGGATGCCAATGAGAGATAAGTAATGGTTGCAGGTTTGTTTTATTTGTTTATTTATTTTATTTTATTTTATTTATTTATTTTTTGAGACAGAGTCTTGTTCTGTCAGCCAAGCTGGAGTGCAGAGGCCTGATCTTGGCTTACAGCAACCTCCGTCTGCCAGGTTCAAGCGATTCTCCTGCCTCAGCCTCCCAAGTAGCTGGGATTTTGGGCATGCACCACCAGGCCCGGCTAATTTTGTATTTTAGTAGAGACAGGGTTTCATCATGTTTGTCAGGCTGGTTGTTGCAGTGTTTTGAGAAGGAAACATCGATTGGGATATACATTTTATTGACCCTTAAAATAAAGAAGAGAAGTTTCTCCATAGTAGAATTAAACTAAAAAAGAATTAGGGTTTATGTGAATATGACGGGGTTTTTTTGTTTGTTTTGTTTTGTTTTGTTTTGTTTTGTTTTGTTTTGTTTTGTTTTTCTTGAGATGGCGTCTGGCTCTGTCACCCAGGCTGGAGTGCAGTGGTGTGATCTCGGCTACACTGCAAGCTGAGCCTCCCAGGTTCACGCCATTCTCCTGCCTCAGCCTCCCGAGTAGCTGGGACTACAGGCACCTGCCACCACGCCCGGCTAATTTTTTGTATTTTAGTAGAGACGGGGTTTCACAGTGTTAACCGGGATGGTCTCGATCTCCTGACCTTGTGATCCGCCCGCCTCAGCCTCACAAAGTGCTGGGATTACAGATGTGAGCCACTGTGTCAGACCAAATTTTAGTCTTGAAAGCAGATTTTTTTCCGTTTTGGAATACTGTCTTTTCAATGAAGAAAAAAGTAAGCTAGATTGTTGAGAGTGAGGGAGGAAAAGGAGAGTAGAAAAGTGAATCAGTAGGGTAGGCACTGTTGGTTACAGTGGAAGAACAAGCTAAATATAAATCCTCTTATAACATTGCTGCGTGACCTGAAGTAATTTTAGAGCTCAGTGATAACTTCTACTTATCTGGCTTTAACTTTTCTCTAGGAATCTTAAATAAGAAATAATCACTCATCACCCTACAGTATGCACTTCTTCCTCTATTAATTTATGTTGATATTATCATTATGATCACCCAATTCACCCAAGTTCCAAATCCTAGAAATATTGAAATCTTCATTTACTAACAATTAGTTGCCAAGT
Organism: Rhinopithecus bieti; assembly: GCF_001698545.2. Classification (NCBI taxonomy): domain Eukaryota; kingdom Metazoa; phylum Chordata; class Mammalia; order Primates; family Cercopithecidae; genus Rhinopithecus; species Rhinopithecus bieti. The sequence continues at coordinate 1,460,578 of NW_016813386.1, forward strand.
ATAAATTGTACCTCAATGAAGTGTATGTTTCTTACCCGTCTTTTACTTATGCAGCTACCAATCTAAAACAGACCATTATAATTTATTATCTAGACTAATCTTCCACATTTCATTTAATCCACATTAGATGCTGTATCTCCATTATTCTCTCTAAAATGCAGGCTGAATTAGTTTGTTTCCTTAAAAGTCTTCAAAGACTCTCATGGTCTTCTCCACAACTTGTAATTTTCTATCACACATACCTGGATTTTAGTGATATGACTTAACTTTTTTCTCGTCTCATCTTACACTTTTCACTATGTATGCTTCCTAATTCTTCTAAATTAATGTATTTCTTTTCCCTATTTTAGTCTACATTTTATTCAGCCATTGATCATTAAGCTGTGAGTCTTAAAACTGTAATACTCCTACCTTTTAAGCCAATTTTATTTACATATACTTTAAGCCAGTCTCAAAGATTATCTTCATTATCATGTATTTTCTCATCTGTCAAGACTGCTAAGATGTGTTTTCCTTCTTTGCCTCACTTTCCAGTTTTCTATAGTCTTTACTGGTGCCTTATTTGTGTTATTGTCATATTCTGCTTCACAGAAACAGATGACATGGATTCGAATGTATGCTTTACATTTTAAACTGTTTCATCATGAGCAAATCACTTAGGACTTTGAGCTTAAGTTTCTTCGTTTGAGGAAAAAACACAGGGATGATATTACATTATTTTGAAGATGAAAAAATACATGAAAACAATAAAATATTAGATCCCAACCCTCTTTTATCATTCATTTTACCACTCTATTATTTAAAATCATGTTTTCATAAAACATGCATTCTATTAATGCTTGTCAAAGTAAATTGAACATGTCAAAACTTGTCTTGAATAATTGTCTTTAATCTCTGAAACTGCTAATGAAGAATTAACATATATAGCATTAGTCATGAGCTCCTTGGAAATTATTTGTAGGGATTTTCCATTCACAATAACCAACTAAAGTCTAGAAAATAAAGTGATGGGTTTGTGTTTGTGTTGTTGTTGTTGTTGTTGTTTTTCATTTTTTTGAGATAGAAAATGGAGGCACTGTTCACTAAGAAGAGGCCAAGTTGTAGTGTCTTGACCAAGAGTCTACAGAAAGTGAAATGGAAGAAATAAAAGGAAGGGGAGGGGATATGAAACCAATTTTGCTTTAAAACTTTTGTTTGGGCTGATTCTGAAAAGGAAAAAAAAAAATCATGGAAAAAATACAATGCTCAGGATCTAAAATTACAAAAGTAACACAAGGTTTTATTAGGTCCCATTTTTTCCCTTTGAGAGTCACAATTGAGAGATCAGCCTTCTAAGTAATAAAATATGTATATATTGAAAACAGAAACCACACATAAGATGTGATAATCAACTCCTATTTCTTAATTTCCACAAACATTTGAAATACATTAAAATATTTCCTAACTAGCAATTACAAACTAAAAAACCTTTTTAAAATAAATCACATAGGCATTTTCATGTCAGTAGGAGCCTCTTGATGGCAACAAAGCTTTGTAATTCATAGGTGCCTGTTTTTATCCCACGTTTTAGCATGGTTATCAGAAATGTTTCTAATTCTGTGTTAAGTACAAAAACTATTATATAATCAGTTTGTTACCTGAAGGGTGGATTATGGCTTTGCATTTTTGTGAAGTTTTAAACTCATGCTTCAAATGAAATATACATGCTTGATGGAAATAATACTCAGTTGCATTTGTTGTTTACCATTTCAGAAAATTGCAAAAACCACAGTGTTTTAAATCTGCCATGGAATGTGAAGGCACCTTGCCAGAGATTCAAGATGCTGTAAATATAGGAGCAGGAAGAATGATGTGTCTAAAAGTCCTGGACAGATTCCTGAGTATCTCATGACTGATAGGGTCAGTAGGTGGCTTTGAAACTTTACAAGCTGCTGCAGGAAGTATTCAATTTAGATGCAGAGAACCTCAAAGATTTGGAAATCAGATATTGGAATGTGGGATGAATTTTTCCCCATAATATAATATTACAAGTAGTAGTAAATTTCTTATGCTTTCCACTCCAGAGCTCAATGAAACCATATGTATGTATGCGTGTGTGTACATACACACACTTAGATGACACACATAGATAGATAGATAGATAGATAGATAGATAGATAGATAGATAGATANTGGAGTGCAGTGGTGTGATCTCGGCTACACTGCAAGCTGAGCCTCCCAGGTTCACGCCATTCTCCTGCCTCAGCCTCCCGAGTAGCTGGGACTACAGGCACCTGCCACCACGCCCGGCTAATTTTTTGTATTTTTAGTAGAGACGGGGTTTCACAGTGTTAACCGGGATGGTCTCGATCTCCTGACCTTGTGATCCGCCCGCCTCAGCCTCACAAAGTGCTGGGATTACAGATGTGAGCCACTGTGTCAGACCAAATTTTTAGTCTTGAAAGCAGATTTTTTTCCGTTTTGGAATACTGTCTTTTCAATGAAGAAAAAAGTAAGCTAGATTGTTGAGAGTGAGGGAGGAAAAGGAGAGTAGAAAAAGTGAATCAGTAGGGTAGGCACTGTTGGTTACAGTGGAAGAACAAGCTAAATATAAATCCTCTTATAACATTGCTGCGTGACCTGAAGTAATTTTAGAGCTCAGTGATAACTTCTACTTATCTGGCTTTAACTTTTCTCTAGGAATCTTAAATAAGAAATAATCACTCATCACCCTACAGTATGCACTTCTTCCTCTATTAATTTATGTTGATATTATCATTATGATCACCCAATTCACCCAAGTTCCAAATCCTAGAAATATTGAAATCTTCATTTACTAACAATTAGTTGCCAAGTATAAATTGTACCTCAATGAAGTGTATGTTTCTTACCCGTCTTTTTACTTATGCAGCTACCAATCTAAAACAGACCATTATAATTTATTATCTAGACTAATCTTCCACATTTCATTTAATCCACATTAGATGCTGTATCTCCATTATTCTCTCTAAAATGCAGGCTGAATTAGTTTGTTTCCTTAAAAGTCTTCAAAGACTCTCATGGTCTTCTCCACAACTTGTAATTTTTCTATCACACATACCTGGATTTTAGTGATATGACTTAACTTTTTTCTCGTCTCATCTTACACTTTTTCACTATGTATGCTTCCTAATTCTTCTAAATTAATGTATTTCTTTTCCCTATTTTAGTCTACATTTTTATTCAGCCATTGATCATTAAGCTGTGAGTCTTAAAACTGTAATACTCCTACCTTTTAAGCCAATTTTATTTACATATACTTTAAGCCAGTCTCAAAGATTATCTTCATTATCATGTATTTTCTCATCTGTCAAGACTGCTAAGATGTGTTTTTCCTTCTTTGCCTCACTTTCCAGTTTTCTATAGTCTTTACTGGTGCCTTATTTGTGTTATTGTCATATTCTGCTTCACAGAAACAGATGACATGGATTCGAATGTATGCTTTACATTTTTAAACTGTTTCATCATGAGCAAATCACTTAGGACTTTGAGCTTAAGTTTCTTCGTTTGAGGAAAAAACACAGGGATGATATTACATTATTTTGAAGATGAAAAAATACATGAAAACAATAAAATATTAGATCCCAACCCTCTTTTATCATTCATTTTTACCACTCTATTATTTAAAATCATGTTTTTCATAAAACATGCATTCTATTAATGCTTGTCAAAGTAAATTGAACATGTCAAAACTTGTCTTGAATAATTGTCTTTAATCTCTGAAACTGCTAATGAAGAATTAACATATATAGCATTAGTCATGAGCTCCTTGGAAATTATTTGTAGGGATTTTTCCATTCACAATAACCAACTAAAGTCTAGAAAATAAAGTGATGGGTTTGTGTTTGTGTTGTTGTTGTTGTTGTTGTTGTTTTTCATTTTTTTGAGATAGAAAATGGAGGCACTGTTCACTAAGAAGAGGCCAAGTTGTAGTGTCTTGACCAAGAGTCTACAGAAAGTGAAATGGAAGAAATAAAAGGAAGGGGAGGGGATATGAAACCAATTTTTGCTTTAAAACTTTTGTTTGGGCTGATTCTGAAAAGGAAAAAAAAAAATCATGGAAAAAATACAATGCTCAGGATCTAAAATTACAAAAGTAACACAAGGTTTTATTAGGTCCCATTTTTTCCCTTTGAGAGTCACAATTGAGAGATCAGCCTTCTAAGTAATAAAATATGTATATATTGAAAACAGAAACCACACATAAGATGTGATAATCAACTCCTATTTCTTAATTTCCACAAACATTTGAAATACATTAAAATATTTCCTAACTAGCAATTACAAACTAAAAAACCTTTTAAAATAAATCACATAGGCATTTTCATGTCAGTAGGAGCCTCTTGATGGCAACAAAGCTTTGTAATTCATAGGTGCCTGTTTTATCCCACGTTTTAGCATGGTTATCAGAAATGTTTCTAATTCTGTGTTAAGTACAAAACTATTATATAATCAGTTTGTTACCTGAAGGGTGGATTATGGCTTTGCATTTTGTGAAGTTTTAAACTCATGCTTCAAATGAAATATACATGCTTGATGGAAATAATACTCAGTTGCATTTGTTGTTTACCATTTCAGAAAATTGCAAAACCACAGTGTTTTAAATCTGCCATGGAATGTGAAGGCACCTTGCCAGAGATTCAAGATGCTGTAAATATAGGAGCAGGAAGAATGATGTGTCTAAAAGTCCTGGACAGATTCCTGAGTATCTCATGACTGATAGGGTCAGTAGGTGGCTTTGAAACTTTACAAGCTGCTGCAGGAAGTATTCAATTTAGATGCAGAGAACCTCAAAGATTTGGAAATCAGATATTGGAATGTGGGATGAATTTTCCCCATAATATAATATTACAAGTAGTAGTAAATTTCTTATGCTTTCCACTCCAGAGCTCAATGAAACCATATGTATGTATGCGTGTGTGTACATACACACACTTAGATGACACACATAGATAGATAGATAGATAGATAGATAGATAGATAGATAGATAGATACATAGATACATAGATATATAGATATATAGATAGATAGATAAATTTAGGTAGATCAGTGACTAGCCTAGGATCAGCAGCTTTACATTATTCAAAATTCCTGCCAGGGATCCTCTGTTTTTGGTGAGGAAAGCATATAAAGAAGCCAGGTACTAGGTGCCCACTAAATTTGGCATTTTAAAAAATCACAGAATTCTTTGTATGATCAAGTCTTTATACCCAATTACATAATTAACCTGTATAGGCATACTTGAAATGGTACCTCAGCTTAAGGAAGAGCAAACAGATAAAATATCAACTTCTCTTTAAGAAGATTTTCATTAACAATAAAGAAGACAATAATGATGTCTGTCCGTGAGCCTGATTGCTGGATCTCTTTAGCATTCAATAGTTTCCACTAGCCTTTCCTCCTGATGGAGTGGGACAGATATCTCTGTGAATTTCTGCATTTTCCAAATTTCACCCACATCTTGATCATCTTAATCTTTACTTCCTCCTTTCGCATCTTATTTACTAAATCTTCCCTTATTCCCAGATGCTTTCTCAGGATTCAGAGATTGATGCTATTCTTTTCTTTCATCATCTGCATCATCTTGGGGGAATCTTACTAATTTTAAGTAGTTTCACATTGCTGTATAGATGAATATATATGTATGCTTCTAGATGATCACATTTGAGGCCAAGCAGTTACGAAACCTCAGACTCATAAAGTAGTAATTTTACACACGGGCATTTCACACTCCCAGTTTCATATTCTCTGCTCCAGTTAGGCATATAGTTTTACTCTTTACTATTTGAACACAATTATTTAGCCTCCCTCACATTCCGTGTTGTCATAATCTCCATAAGGGCAGGAACTTTGTACTCTCTGCCTTCGAGTCTCCAGTGTCTAACACAGTATCTGATATTAGTGATTATTTAAAGAAGAAATATACACAAGGAAATACATTAAAAATATATTCATCCTATAAATTAGAGATAGAACGCAAGGCTATAAAACTGTTAATAGGTAAAACATGTGTTCCATTTCTGATAAATTTGGATTTTGATTAAAATCAACAAGAAAAAATTAGAAATTATAAAATTAAAAATATATACTTTAAATTGCTACTCTTGGCTTGCATATGGCTAAAAAAGACTGTAAAGAGTATTCTGGTCATTAAAAATTGAAAAATCACGGCCGGGCGCGGTGGCTCAAGCCTGTAATCCCAGCACTTTGGGAGGCCAAGACGGGCGGATCACGAGGTCAGGAGATCGAGACTATCCTGGCTAACGCGGTGAAACCCCGTCTCTACTAAAAAATACAAAAAAAAAAAAAAAAAAATTAGCCGGGCGAGGTGGCGGCGCCTGTAATCCCAGCTACCCCGGAAGCTGAGGCAGGAGAATGGCGTGAACCCAGGAGGCGGAGCTTGCAATGAGCTGAGATCCGGCCACTGCACTCCAGCCCGGGCGACAGAGCGAGACTCCGTCTCAAAAAAAAAAAAATTGAAAAATCACAAATAAAATCACAAGTAAAAAAATGAATGAAAAATGTTACATTACCCATATAGCCTCAAAAGGCACAGCTCACATCCTTCCTGTTCAGATATTCTTATCTGACCAGATTGTGCTCCAATACTTTACTCTTCTTAATAGGCTCACTGTTAACCTGTTTTGGGATCAGAGAATAGGCGATGGGAATAAATAGCAAGTCTTCAGCTTTGTAATGTTGCCCAAAAGACCTTAATCAACAGCCATTGATTTTAAATCTAGGAGGAGGTCAGCCACAGTCATGTGCATTAATATTTATTAAAAGTTGTAGTAAGGTATAATAAAAATTAGATTTTCTATTTATCCACATTTAGATGGTAAGGAAATTAGGCTGTAGAAGCACCAGTAATTGATTCCAGCTATTTTCTTAACTTTAGCTTGGCAAGCTTCTGGTGCTGACTTGTGAGTGCATTCTGAGGTGATGTTTACACAAATCAGACCTGAGAACAGGAGGACTCCAATATTTTTATCATAAAATCTGAGTCAAGGGACAAGCACTTGTCTGCACAACAGTAGGAAAGCAAACTAAACTTCCTGTAATCTGTGTTTCTTCTTCTTCTTCCACAGGGAATGTTGAACTCACAGAAGACTAGTAAGGGTTATAAGAGGGAAGGTGACGTGACTCCACACATTTCAAAATCTTATATATCTCAAAAATGTAGAAGTCAGCTGACAGCAAGCCAGTCAAAATCAACAAAAGGGGATTTTATCGATTGAATTGAATGTTTACAAAATGATGTAGAAAGGAAAGAGGAAAGAAAAGATTCAGTTTTTATGTTTCAATTATTCTTTGCCACACTTTTAACATCTCGATATTGATGAAGCTGATTATTGCTGGGGTAGGGAGGTAGGAGGTATAGGGCAAATAATGATATACAGAGAACTATAAGAATATCATTTCCTAAATAATCTCATAATGATGTTCCAAGGCCATTGAGGCCACACTGAAGCAACCTGCAAGGTCATGTATTTAAAAGTTCCAATCATTTCTATATTTTAGAGACTAGGCAGACATTCAAACTTCATCCCTGTCATCTGTATCTTTTGTCCACAGAGGTCACTTCAGGGGTCTATTCTCCCTCAAAGCACAAAACAATGGATACCTAGAGTACATAGTAGCACAGGAAAGTACAACAGAAAGGAGACAGCATTTGTGTTGGGATAAAGTAGGCTCACAATACCGTGTAGTTTCCCTTAATATTAACTTACATTTGCATAGTAACTCATTCTTTTTCCAAGCATTTTCACATGTCATTAGAAATGCATAACAGTTATCTCCAAGTTGTATTTGCTAACAGATGTCATATTCATTATGCTAGTCTCCTTAACACATTGACAATCATATTTCAAGCAATCATTATCAGAGAGTATTCAGTGACCTTAAAGGAAATTGCAGATACAAGAAGAAAGGATTTCAGGACTGGGATAGAATAGGAAAGGGTAACCTAGATCACCCTTAAGGAGACTTGAGAAATAGTAGGCAGCAAATCCAGCTATAGCACATGACAAATATGTACAGATCAAGACCATCACCAATCAAAAGGGGTGCAGATTGAACATTTAAACCCAGATCTCTAGACAGATCAGTGTCAGTCATGTGTCTTTAAATAAGGGTGTTTATAACATTGACTAGCTAATTCACCACACCCATTTATTCTTTTACCTAGGTGTACAGACAGTAATCCTTGAACTATTACGAGGTTGTATTGACTGTGAAGCACAAATACTATTTTTTGTAGTGTTACGTGAACAAGAAATAAATTTCTAACATGTTTCAGCCACTATGCACTTTTCATCTGTCTTCAAGAACAGCTGAAATAAGCTCAGCTTCTATCACAGCCCAACTGCATAAAGTCATCTAAAGGTCAATCAGTTCGATCAGTGTGTCTCAGGCTCTGTAGGCCCCTTTCTAGAAAATGACTGGAAAATTATCTGATTTATTGTTTGTTTATTTTTGCCACTGTTGGCTTCATTTCAATGGCGTCTTGTCCCCTTAAATCCCTTGAAATTAAGAGAAGAGTTTATCTTCCCCAGTTTAATTTCTAGTGTGCTCTAGGACAAGGTTTACACATAACTCTTAATCTCTGGCGTTTGCTGCTACTGGATACTTTGTACAACGTTTTTTACCCAATTTAGATCTGAGGCCTGGACCCAACCAAGCATTGGCCCCTTCACTGTTGAGTGCCCCAAATGTTTTTGCCCCACAAAGATGTTGTAGATTCTGCTTCTAGTAAGTCAGACCAAAAATGTGATTCTTCATTGGTGAGTCGCTATGCAGTAGGATGGTGACAGCCACAATTCAGTACCCAGAATTATGAAAGCTGAAGTCCAACCCCTGCAAAGACAGAAAAAGGAGGAATTAATAATGTGTCAGTACTCAGGTCAAAACACCTGGAATTTAGAAGTTAAGAAAGAAAAATATACTGACAATAACATGGTATAAACACCATTGCATATGAAAATATTATTTATAACATTATATAACACATTATATATATATATACTTAGCTATTATTATTTTTTTTTTTTTTCTTTTGAGACGGAGTCTTGCTCTGTCGGCCCCAGGCTGTAGTGGCGTGGTTGCGTCTCGGCTCAGCTGCAAGCACCGCCCCCCCGGGTTCCCGCCATTCTCCTGCCTCAAGCTCCCGAGTAGGCTGGGAACTACAGGCGCCGCACCATGCCGCGGCTAATTTTTTGTATTTTGTAGTAAGAGACGGGGTTTTCGCCGTGTTAGCCAGGATGGTCTCCGATCTCCTGACCTCATGACTGCCGCGTTGGCCTCCCAAAGTGGTGGGATTAGCAGGCATGAGTCACTGAGCCTGGCTATTCATAATATGCTGTTAAAATCATAGTATGTGTAATCTGTTTTCTGTTTCGTTTGCTTATTTATTATGAGAAGTTAGTAGTTTAGACTATCACACTGTGGCTCTAGCTCTAAGACTACTCGTCGACGACTTGTAATGGGTAATGTAAGTCTGTGAAGCATTGGTCATAAATTAGTCAGTAATATGAGAGGAACTGATTTCCAGATTCGAGAACATATTCTATATGGTGCAAAAGGGCTTGGAAAATAGAGCTGCATATTTGGGCCCCCTAAAGCCATTCCAAGAAATGATGTCTACATAAACACCAAAATCCGAGGTCATGGAGTGTCACAGTTATCTCTAGCAGCAAGTGAGTTGGATGAGCTGGAAGAAGAAAATTTCTATTTAAAATATACATTATCTAACATGTATGTTTAAGTTCATTGTGTACTGCCGGCCCTTTGGATATCTTCCTGCATTGTACGAGATTCATGAAGCCAAAGTCTCCTTCGTTGACTTTTTAAATACTAACTTAAGGGTTCATGCCAGTTCTGCTCTTAATCACCTCTTTTCTCATTCAGTAGCCTCCAGGGAACCAAGATTACAAGACTTCAGACTTCATCTTCAAATAACACATAGACAACTCTCATCTTCAAATTTATTTTCATTTAAATAGCGGCCATTTCACAAAAGGTTTTAAATTTTCCTGCTTGCTTAGCCATTTAAATGCAGATATAAAGTAATGAAATTACATAGTCCGCCATCTGTGTTATTAACATACAATATTTAATTGACGACCTCATTAAAAGAGTTGCATTTCCTAGTGACTTGTTCTTTTATGTTTCCTTATTCTAAAATTATTTCAATAATTTCCCTTTATGGTTAGCTGCCTCAATTTAAACAGAAAACGCATATTGGTTTAATATTTAGAAATTATATTTATTTAAAATAATGGCATATAAATACTATTTTAAATATATTTTAAAAGTGTATGTAATACTCGTGAAAGCATACCAAATGTGAAATGTATTTTGTTAACACTAGTACCTAAGTGTTATGTTTTAATATGTTTTCAATTACACTTTTGAAATTGCCATTGGAAAAAAAATGCAATGAATCGGAAATGCTCAACTAAAACGATTATAGCAAACTGGCCAAAAATGTTGTATAACACTTTAGCAAAAAATTGAACGATTGCATGCAAACTATGATCTTTTATATTTCAAGTTATTAATGAATGCACTGATATGCTCACAGAAAACATTAAATAATTGATATCAAACAAAGACATTTTAGCAAAACTGGAAAGCAGAAATTTCTAAATTAGGCCACAGTCATTAAAGCTAATACACAGCACTGACAGCACTGTATAATCATTGCTTATCAGTGTTATGATCTATCACCTTCAATGTCTCCCCAACAAAAGATGGACTTCTGTAATACATTCTCTCTCTCTCCCTCTCTGTGTGTGTGTGTGTGTGTTTATATATAAACAAAATAAATACATTCTAAAGGAATATTTTTTAAAAAATATGGAAGACTGTAAACTTCATCATACACAAATTCACTTTGCAATAAAAAGAAAATAATAGCATTTGTGTGTTCCCATAGGTTTTCCTAGATCTTTTCCTGTACACATACACATAGATCATATGAACTCTTACATGTTTGTATGTATGCACACATTATTTAGTGTAATCATGCTATATATCTTGTTCTGTGATGCAGTCTACTTTTTACCTAGCAATACATTACACATGAAATTATCTATACATATTCTTTTGAGGGTTTTATTATTCCATATTTCTTTATCCAATAATTTACTCATTCTTTCATTAATTACTATGTGGTTTATGCCTGTGTTTCAATATGCCCATCATGCTGCAATGAATGTTGTTAAAGGTATTTTCTGCAATTCTATGAGTATTTTTGTAAGACAAAATTACTAAATGCATTGATGGATTGAGTAATATACACATTTGTTTTGCTCTTTATCTTACATCTTAATCACTGAAACTTACAACCTTCTTTTAACTCTGACTATGTACCTCCTCCAGGTATTATTTTTTTTCCATACAAACAATGGGAAATTGTGCTATGTATGTATTGTTTTTGAAATTCTCCCTGGGCTTCAGTTTCTCAACCCTAAAAGAAGTGACTAAAATGACCACGTAAACATTCCTTTCACTACTGATATCTTAGCCACCTAGACACAAAAATTATATTCTGGTAAGAGAAATGATTTAAGTAACTGTCAGTGAAGTATAATATCTTGGTGGTCAAGGAAGATTTACTTTAAAAAAATGTGTAGCAATCATATATTCAAATGGAAAGCCAATGTAAATTCGTGATCTTAAAAATAATTTTCCAGCTCTGTAACTAAATGTGGTCTGCCAGCAGTGGTGCCTCACTGAAGCCTGCCAGCCAAAGACCACCTCCATTTTCAAGTCTAATACTTTCTTCAAATAAACCAGAAACACTTAAGGTATAACAATATCAGCAACAATGACAATAATAAGAAAATATCTAGTTGGGAGAACTTGAAGGGAAGCAGGCTCAGAAATGCTGCCCTTGTCTCCTTTGGACAATAAATTCTACTAGAGACCACTTGGTAGGATGCACTGATTAGGGAAGGAAATTGCACTTGAGGGTAAACTCAGGCCCTGAGGAGTTCCTCAAAGTGTCATTAGAAATTTGCACAAAGATACGAGATGAGCAGTTGCAAAGAAGACAGTGAACTTGAGGACAAAGAAATTAGTTTAGGAACTGGGTGCATCCATAAAGTTCTCTTCCAGAATTACTTATATTCTTGAGGTTTTGGTTTAGATTAGATAAAAAGCTATATAAAGAATGTAATTTAAAATGTCTTTACTTCATTTGTAACAACACTTTTCTTTTTCATTAATAAAGTATGGCACGTCAATATGGCACATCAATACCTGCAGCATATGGATGCTGTGAATGACAGTAATGGGCAATCTAGAAAAGATAGCCTGCCCTATAAAAAGCCCCAGGAAATGTATTTTGGAAGCCCTTTTAGAAGTCGCAGAGGTGTATCTCTTGTGAACTTCAGCTCATGAGTTGCAGAGGACAAAGTAAAACATTGCCTAAGGAAGAATAGAGAACAAATGGAAGGAAGTCAGAGCAACAATGTCAACAGATCTGATTTGGGAATGCTCACCTAGTTTCTCAATTATACTAGAAATTGGCTTTAATGGGGGTGTTCTAAATGATGCTGTGTGTCAAAGGATATTTGTTATTAAGTTTTCATGTAGCTATATATGCATTAAATGTATTGAAATATAATTATGAACACTTAGATACCCATTATCCTATGTGTCTGGCACTGTTATAGGGACTGTTGATATAGAAGTTCTTGTTTCTTGAACCTTATATTTTAAATGGGGAAGGGAATACCTAAAAATGGTAAACCAATGGGCACTCAAGGTAATTTCAGGAAATGGTAAGCAACTGTGAGGAAAATAAACGGGACAAGGTGAGAGAAAAAGATGCAAGCAGTGGAACAAGGTTGCTTAGACTGGAGTATGGAAAAAAAAAATTTGAAGAGAGTGAAATTTGAGTGGAGACGTGAAAAGAGAGAAGAACCATAGAAAGACCAAAAAAGGATTTCTTCAGGGAGAGGAAACAAATACTCCAAGTGCCTTAAACTGGATCTGATTTAGCCTGTTCAAAAAGACAAGAGGAAATAACTGTGGCTCTAGGGCAACAAAAAATAGAGATATAAAATGAGGGCAGAGCAGCTGGACAGATAATTAATCATGTAGAGGAGTGGTTTTTGAACTTGAACAAAACTGGAGAGTGTTACAGAAACAGATTGTACTTTTAACAAGTTCCTAGATGATACTGATGCTTCTAATCTGGACGTTCACCTGTTGAACAATGTTGTGGGGCTTTAAACACAAGGCAAACTTTGGAATTTATTTTATTGTTTCTGAGTGTAATTGAAAGCAATAGGTGATTTCAACAAGTAGAATCTGAATAAAGAATGGATTGGAAGAAGGGAGTAGAGTTTGAAAGCAAAGTGTACTCTCATCCTATTTTACCTTTTCTGTATTTTTTTTTATTTTATTTTCGGTATAAATATATTTATTTTTCATGGGATTATTTTTAAATTTTAGACTCAGGGGATACATGCTGCATGTTTATTGCGTGGGTTGTTGTGTGATGCTGTGGTTTGGTTTTCTCATGATCCTGTTGCCCAAGTAGTGAACATAGATAGTACCTGATATTTTTGGATCTCCATAGTGTCTCCTGTAAAAAGCTTATTGTTAGATACTGTTTCTTTTTTAAAAAAAAAAACAAGTTTAACAACCTCTGTCGTCTGATTGAATTATTTTATCAGAACAATATGGATGCCCTGGTATCATTTATATGATTGGATTGATGTCTCTGCTCTCATACTTTTCCGTCTCTATAATTTGTTCCTCTGTTTCTTCTTTACTGATTTATTTTTATGAAGTGTATATTTTCCTATTATGGCATTTTAACTCATTTAATAATTTTAATTATTTTTAGTTACTTTATTGGGGTTGTTTTAGGACTTAGAAATCGTATTAAATCAGGTGACAGAGACTGTTATAGAAAATAATGCTTCAAAATATGAGCAGTTTAACACAATATTTTAAAAAATCATATATGATTCAATATGGATGTTTGCCTGTCACCTTTTAAGACAGTGATTCAGAGACTTAGTTTCTTCCATCTCTTGCCTCCACCATCTCTTGACCTTCACAATCATTTGTTTTTAGCCAGTGGGTGAACAAAGATAGGTTATGGAAGTAATTTGCTTCTAAGCCAGCTGGGACAGAAGTCATTGTTCGTTTCAACACATCTCCCATTGGCAAGAGATTGTCTTATCACTCCCCTCTGTGCTGATGCAAGGAATTTCAAAATGTGACAGCTAGCTGGGTAGCTAATGCAACAATTCTACACAGTGGAAAGGAAGCCTAAATATTTGGTGGACTGCAAGTTGTTTGTGTCAAATAAGACACATTTTAGGAGACAATTTTAATAATCTAAGCTAGAGAATTTAATGACTTAAGCTAACAGTGTAGTAGAAGAGGTAGAGGAAAGGATAGATTTATAATATTATAAAGATAAAATGAATAGATTTGATAAAGAAATGTGAGGTATACTATAGATGGTAACATTATTTACTGATATGCAAAACATTTTAAAACAAACAAATGAAAAGGTAGGTTGAGGAATAAAGAATAAATTAATTTTGACCCATTAATTTTGAGGTGATTTTTAGATGTCCAAATGAAAATATAAAGCATATATATAAATACTTTATATATATAAACATATAAATTGTTAAAATACATATCTAGAGATCAGTAAAGGTCTGGATATATTCACTTAGAAGATATTAGCATGGAGCTAATATTTAAAGCCGCAGACAAGATTTTCTAGGGAAAATGAGCAGATTAAAAAAAGAGAAGTCAGCCTGATGCCCAGGGGCTTACTGATATTTTGGAGGACAAAAAAGAAGGTAGGCCAGGCATGGTGGCTTATGCCTGTAATCCCAAAATTTTGAGAGGCCAAGGCGAGTGGATCATTTGAGGTCAGGAGTTTGAGACCAGCCTGGTCAACATGGGGAAACCAAATCTCTATAAAAATACAAAAATTAGCCAGGAATGGTGGTGTGTGGCTATAATCCCAGCTACTCAGGAGACTGAGGCAGGAGAATTGCTTGAACCCAGGAGGCAGAGGTTGCTGTGAGCCGAGATCAGGTGACTGCACTCCAGCCTGGACAACAGAGTGAGACACCGTCTCAAAAAAAAATTAAAAAAAAAGAAAGAAAAAACAAATGAACAAGTAAAGACATTCAAAGAAACTAGAAAGGAGCTGCATTTATTGGAAAGGTAAGACTTTAAACATGTGCTGTCATGGAACCCAAGAGAAGGTCTTGTTTCAAGAAGGAAACAGTGGTCGATTGTGCTCAATGTTTCTGACATTTCAAATAAGATAAAGAAATCTTACCAAGGTCATTTGACAAGAACATTGTTATCTCCTACGGTTTTCCTTGATCCAGGTGTTGTGATTGTTTGAATGAATAGTATATGGAGGAAGTAATGCTATATGACTTCCAAGGATAAGTCACAATAGGAAATATGCTTTCTTGCTGGTTCTGTTTCTCAAGACTCTCACTTTTGAAACTCATCAGCATTATGTGAGGAATGCAAAACTATCCCACATGCTAAAACCACATGAAAAAGAACATGTGAAGAGAAACAAGGTTCCCAGCTGATAGTTGTTATTTTGATTGTTAGATATGTAAGTGAACAAGCCTTCAAATGATTCCAGTCCATGAAGAAGTGACAAACCATCCCTGCATTACTTTTTCCAAAATCATGACCCTCAGGATCTGTGAACATAATTTGTTATGATTTGAATACATCTTCTCTGAAATTATGTGTCGAAACTTAATAACCAATGTGATAGTTTTAAGAAGTATGACTTTAGGAGAAGGTAATGCATCCCCCTTTTTGTTCTTCTACTTTCTGGCACATAAAGACACAGTAACAAGGTTCCATTTGGGAAGCAGAAAGGGTCAGCCTTCACCAGACACAGAAACTGCCAGTGACTTGATCTGGACTTCCTCCCCAGCTTCCAGAGTTTTTTATATACTTACAAATCCAGTCTCATGCATTTTGTTACAGCAGCACAGATGGGCTAAAATGTAGCTGTTTTCCTCCATTTCATTTTGGGTTACTATATTATGCAGCCGTAGCAACCAGAATGTAAACCTGAGATTCAAGGACTAACCAAGAGGTAATAAATGTGACTAGGAAGAGGGGATAAGAAGATGTTGGTAAGTATGGGTAGCAGGTAAAGGATGAAGGCTTTTGAAGATCTTTGTAAGGACTTTGAAATTTACTTTGAGTAAGATGGGAGCTTTTGCAGGATTCTGAGCAGAGAAGTAACATGATTTGACTTATATCAATATATGTATTTGCTTTTTCTTGAGATCACAAATTCTTCACATTTTTTGTGTTCTTCATTAAAAGGAAACACAACTCTGTGGCAATTACTTCTTGCCTGGTCTTAAACTTCTACCTCCATTTTCTTGGAAATGTAACGTTAGGTTAATAGCAAAGTAATAATAAAATATGGTAGACAACTCTATATTCTTTTCAGTTTTATTTTCTTCTTTAGAGAAAGTTATTTACAAAAAACTATTAAGGAAGACATTCACCTAGATGACATTCCTAATATTTATCTCTGTTTCCTAATTATGCCAAAGAATAATTCTTTTTGAGTAGAGAATACTTTGGCTGTATTGCAGATTCTTATCTAAATTAAATACTCAAGAAGGGGAAAAAATCTTTTGTAATCTCATAAGAGTGTTAAACTGCAGCTCAAATGTTTGGCTTCAACTCTGCTTGGTTGAGGCAGGAGAATCACTTGAACCCGGGAGGCGGAGGTTGCAGTGAGCCGAGATGGCGCCACTGCACTCCACTCTGGGGGACAGAGTTGGACTCCGTCTCAAAAAAAAAAAAAAAAAAAAAAAAAAAAAAAAAAAAAAAAAAAAAAAA
>NW_016813386.1:1478122-1482774 GCF_001698545.2 Rhinopithecus bieti
AAAAAAAAAAAGAAAAAAAAATATTTATAGTTTGTGATATAGTTATTTTCAGGATGATATCTTTATTTCTTCTGACAAATAGTACATAATCATATTAGCAGTGTTGCTAAAGACTTTTTGCTACCAGGCATATTATTTTTCAGAGATGAGAAAATTTAAGATTGCCATAACTGCAAATATTGAGTGCAATAATATTCTCTAGATTACTGGTGTTTTATTTCTCTATGAAACTTGTAAAATGAAAGATAGGCGTCCCACTCTAATTAAATAGTGAGGAACAGCATTAGCAATCACATAGAATGCATACTTCTCATAATGTATAAAATATGTTCAATGAAGGGCGAAGATTTCAACACGGTATAGTGTTCCTATGATATCTGAAAGTATTTAGGTTTGCAAGAATTAAATCACATGCTTAATAGAATTTGAATTCCAGTCAACCATTTTTTCCTCGACAACAAATTTTATGATATCATGAAATTTAAAAATTCCCTGAAATATGTTAGATAAATAAGTACATTTCGTAAGCACATGAGCGTGTTTATTATTTAAATACACATCTATATTTCTAAATGGCAGAATTGTTTTCAATGCCACAAATTATTTGGATGTTTACTTAGTAAGGCTATCAATGTTGCTTCAAATTATTTTAATTCCCTCAGAATACAAAATACCTAATTCTTTTCACAATGCATTTTCATTCGATATGTATGTCAAATCGTAGAGTCATTCCTAGATGACATAGATTTTTCACAGCTACAGGTTTAATTAACGCAGTTCAGAAAATGAATCCAAAACTTACTGTTTCCATCTCTAAACTGCACCATGAAAACACTAGAAATTGAGTCTGATTCATGTTTACCACTTGTTACCAATGAGCTTTGATTGTTAGAGTTGTTATATCAAACCAATATTACGGCAAACATCAGATAATATGTATAACTCAGGTCTTCTCATCAGATAAAAGGCACCACGGTCAGAAATAAATTCAATTATTTATTTCTCCTGTAGGCATAGATAATTTTATTGTCTAATATATATACTTTTCCTTTGTGGTTTCATGTGACTCTAGAAGCTGCCAGCTGAAACCTGTGTTCTGATATTTTTTTGCTAATGCTCATTATTGAAATTCACCATTAGGTAAGCTGTTCTGAGGTAATTACATTCTCTATGTATCAGGACTACAGATTCTAAATGAAACAATCCCTTGCAGTCAAATCTATTTCTTAGCATGGGCAAAGTTAATTTCAGCAATGACCTTGAAGAACTAGGCAAAATTATTTTATTACAATATATTGATTTATCTAAAAAAAAGGCACTGGACTAGCTGAGAGAGATTTGAACCATTTAAAGATGTGACTAAGGATTTTTATAAAGGTTAAAGAGTTGAGTCATAATCGAATGCAACAAGAATAATATAGAGGACTTCCTCTATGGTCAGACATGAGAGTCTTTACTTTTCTGCCTTTCACTGTTTATGAAGGAACTAAACTTATTGATGTAAAGTTACTAAAAACAACTTTTTCTATACAGTGGTTATTGACCTGGTTTTATGAAAACAACTGTTCTGTCTTCTTTTCCTCCAAACAGGTTTTACTGAATTTTACTTTTTATCTATATAGTTTGGATTGTTTTCCAATCAGTGATACCTTTCTTTTCCTTTGTTGTAAACAGTAATTCTTGAGAGAGAGAGATACTCTTAAGTCAAATAGAACTAACAGAATGTGATATACATCTTTTCATTTCCCAGTTAAATCTAGTTCTTTTTATTTTTAGGTCATGTAAAGACTACCTTGAGATATGTATACTTTATGCACATTTTAATATGTGTAAAATGTACATTGTGTGTGTGCATAGTTACATTCCAATACTCTGTCATGCTTTATAAAATGATACAGATATTATACAACTGTGCATGACATATTATCTGATGATATGAGCAACAGATGAGAGAAAGCATGGTGCCACCATAAGAAGGATAAAAATAATTTCTACCAGAAATGAGAAAGAAACTAATTCAAGAGAAACAAAACAGTAAGAAGTAAAAATTTTACTTAGTTGCTGTGCTCAGTGAGGAATCGATTTTTTACTCTAGGACTGCATTCCCAGAATGATTACTTTCTCTTGTGTTAAGTATATATTTAACACATTTCCTTTAAATTGTTGATTTTCCTTATCCTTCTCCATTCCTGAAAAGTCACAGATGATAATAATAATAGTGTAGCTCCATGAATCCACTGAGTGTAATTTGATTAGTTCCAAACAGAACCTTTATTCATTATCTCCTATTTTATGTTAGGAGACATAACATGTTTATTGAAGATTTTACCCCCTGACTGTTTTAGCTATCTAACACGTGATGTTCAGAATCTTGAGACTGCTGAGCATAGGGTCTTTTACCATGGATAAATTTATATTGAAGAATAAAGAACAGGAGGTATGAAAAATATCAGGAAGAAAGCAAAGGAAAATAGAGGTGATGAGGAGGAAAAGATTGCTGTACCTCTTGGTTGAAAGTAGCTATTAGGTAGGCAATTGGTGAGAAAAAGAAGAGAGAGTACTTTAGGTATGGATTTACTATAACTGTTAATTGGCAATAGAAAGACAGAAGGAAAATGTATGAGAAGAGAGAAGACAAGAGAAAGGAGAACGATAATGGAGTAGGATGTTTTGCACCATCATGACTGCTTTGGCGAAAGGGGCTGCAAAGGCAGGAAAATAATTTAGTTCAAAAAGAATGGAGGATTATTTTTTAATTTTAATTTTAAGTTTTGGGGATACAAGTGGTTTTTGGTTACATGAATAAGTTCTTTAGTGGTGATTTGAGAGAATTTGGTGCACCTACCATTCGAACAGTATACACTATACCCAAGATGTAGTGTTTATTTATTTGTTTATTTATTTATTCATTTATTTTTATCTCTTATCCCCCTCTCACCCTTCCCTCCGTGTCCCCAAAGTCCGTTATATTATTCTTACGCTTTTGCATTCTCATAGCCTAGCTCCAATTAAGAGGGGAGAACATACGATGCTTAGTTTCCCATTACTGAGTTATTTCACTTAGAATAATGGTCTCCATCCAAGTTGTTGCAAAAGACATTATTCCATTCCTTTCCATGGCTGAGTAGTATTCTATGGTATATATGTACCACATCTTCTTCATTCAGTCATTGGTGGATGAGCGCTTACATTGGTTCCATATATTTGTAATTGCAAATTGTACTGCTATTAACGTATGTGTGCATGAATCTTTTTCATATAACGACTTCTTTCTTTTGGGTGGATATCCAGTAGTGGGATTGTTGGATAAAATGGTAACTCTACTTTTAGTTCTTTAAGGAATCTCCATAATGTTTTCAATAGTGGTTGTACTAAGTTACATTCCCAACAACAGTGTAAAAGTGCTCCCTTTTCACCACATCCGCACCATCATCAACCGTTTTTGACTTTTTAATTATAGTCAGAATGAAGGATTCTTGAAGAGAAGTGAAGAGAACAAAGTTCTCTTCAATTAAGGAAGCACTCAAGTTATTACAAAAAAAAAAAGTTTCCTTAGAACTGCTCTTTGCTTAAAGTAGTAATCAGAATGAGTATGTCCATCCATAATAACAAAAATATTTAGTTCTCTTATAGATTATAAACTCCTTGAGGGCAAGAACCTTAATTAACCTTTCAATTGGCTTAGGGTGCACTTATATTCACATTGTAAGAGTTTGGGTAGCATGAAATATTTGTTATAACCTAGGTTTTTTTGTAACTTAATTTGTAGTAGAAGAAGAGGTCTGATGGCTGTAAATAAGGAATAAATATACATTAAAGACTTCTTTATTAAAACAGGAGAGCACTGTTTATGTCTCCATTTAGTTTATTGAATGCATTTTGTCACTTTCATATTGTATCTTTTGTACAATCTTGATCATGAAAATGCCTATCCATCAATCTGTGCGAAATAGTAATGTGCAACCCAATTCTGCCCACTGTTCATTGAAAATGCAAATGCAAAAGGAACAACTGTGGTGTTTTCATTTAAGATGAACTTAAATTTGGTCATGCTTACAAGCAGAATAAAGCACTCTGCTTTAAAATCTAGAGGTTTGGGGGAAAACTGCATTTATTCAAGTGGTAGGTATACAGTTATTTGTGTAAAAACCTTGGTATGTGTGGTTAAACAACTGTAATAACCGTGTAAGACTCTGCAAGCTGCTGAACAGTAGTCATTTGTACAGGTCACAGGCCAGTGGGTATTAAAATAACTTCAAGCAGGAAAAAACCATACCATGGCATCCGGGAAGAAAACTGACGTGACTAATAATCAGGTTTAAACCATGAAAAGCAGTACAGAGGCATGACTGAGCATGAGGACAATATATTTTGACCCGTACATGTTGAGAGAGTGGGAGGTGGCAGGGAGAGAGAGAGAGATTGTCTATTGCGTCTAGAATCCTACAATCCAAGCAAGAAGGGACTCTTGCTTTCTTTTTTTTTTATTATTTATTTTTATTATACTTCAAGTTCTAGGGTACATGTGCATAACGTGCAGGTTTGTTACATATGTATACTTGTGCCATGTTGGTGTGCTGCACCCATCAACTCGTCAGCACCCATCAATTCATCATTTATATCATGTATAACTCCCCAATGCAATCCCTCCC
>NW_016813386.1:1482973-1523665 GCF_001698545.2 Rhinopithecus bieti
GCAATCCCTCCCCCCCCCCATAAAAGGCCCCAGTGGGTGATGGTCCCCTTCCCCAGTCCAAGTGATCTCATTGTTCCGTTCCCACCTATGAGTGAGAACATGCGGTGTTTGGTTTTCTCTTCTTGTGATAGTTTGCTAAGAATGACGGTTTCCAGCTGCATCCATGTCCCTACAAAGGACGCAAACTCATCCTTTTTTATGGCTGTATAGTATTCCATGGTGTATATGTACAATAGGAACACTTTTACACTGTTGGTGGGATTGTAAACTAGTTCAACCATTATGGAAAACAGTATGGCAATTCCTCAAGGATCTAAAACTAGATGTACCATATGACCCAGCCATCCCACTACAGGGTGTATACCCAAAGGATTATAAATTATTCTACTACAAAGACACATGCACACGTATGTTTATTGCGGCACTATTCACAATAGCAAAGACTTGGAATCAACCCAAATGTCCATCTGTGACAGACTGGATTAAGAAAATGTGGAACTCTTGCTTTCAATAAGCCTATTTCCTCTCAGTGCAGAAAAGCCTTCTACACAAATATCCAATATTGATAGTTCTGTTATTGGAGAGCTTTTCTGACTTTAACTTAAAAGCCGTGTCTGCATAAGTCTTCACTTTAGTTATGTCTTCCAATGGTTCATTAATAAAATGACTTTCTTGTCCAAATAGCAGAAATGTATAATTTTGATAAGAGTATTCATGTTTCACTAATCCATCTCTTTTCCCAGCAAATTACACATAATAGTATATTACATTGTTTTCCATAGGATTTAGTATGCTTTATTTTAATTTATTTTTTCTTACGATAAAATTCCTTCTAGGAACCATTCTTGTTTTTAGGCTTTAAATTTTTACTTCTAGAGAAGGTTTAGGTATTGCTCTTCAAGTGAATATTATTCTGAGCACATTGTCCATTGGTGGAATCGCTTTCTAACAGGATGTTAGCAAATAGCTTCATGAAAAAGCAACATAGTTTTCAGTTTTTCACTGTGGGCTTTTGGTAGTTTTAATTTGAATTTACAGATTATCAGATTCTTAAATTCAAATTTAAGTACGAAGGTACATAACCTTTGTATTTTCTGCACTCTATTATATAGACATAATAATCATATCTCTTTTCCTGTTGCTGGATTTATTGCTAAGACTACTATAGCAAAAGACAGATTAATAAGAGACAGTTATACACATTTATTTAATATAAGTTTTACACAACATGGGAGGCTTCAGATATAAAGACCCAAAGAAACAGAGAAACGTGTGTATTTTTATGGACAGTTATACGGAAGTATGACTGGGCGACAAAAGGATATGATTGAATGGTAACATCCTGGGAGAAACTTAGCGAGGCCTGTTCAGGTTCTTCTTGGCATCTTTTGTGTCTTCCTTCCTTTCCTCCAAGTATAGGGAGCACCCATTTTGGAATGAGGGTCCTATGACCTACTTTAGAGGCTGGTCAGATAACTTTTTCATGGCTTGCTTTGGCGAGAATGCTGAAAAAATGTCTGAGAGACCTTCCTGTTTTTACTCTTTTCTCAAATGCCCAGGTGCTGTATGTTGGGATACCGTGTCCTGAATCCCATCAATATATTTACATACATGTATACATTTATCTATATTTGTTTTATTCTTTAATGTTCACACCAATAATTAACTGTGCATATATTGATATATTCATGTATATTATCCATTTGACTGTTTCATAAAATGAAATGACAATTAAAAAACTTTTCAGGAAAATAATAAATTTGTAAGCATAATGTATGCCTGTATGGTATCCACAAAATATTTGAATAGTGTGTTTATATTTTTGTAACAAAGAGAAGAAACTTTATTTAACATGTGAGTCAGAGAAACTCTGATAAACTAGGGAAAGTAGATATTCAAAAGAGAATTGGCCTAGATTAATTATTTTGTACCATTCTGTTAAAAGGTTGCCTTGAATGACTTCACTTAATCATCATGTCACTTACTGCTGTGTGACCTTGGACAAGTTTCTTAACCTCTTCTCATCTCAGTCTTGGCTCTCAAATTAGGGAGCTATGTTTGAGAAACTCACTATCTTTCACTATCCCCAAAGCGTGTGTATTTTACAGTCTGAAAATTCTTACATAAAATGCTTATCAAATGGTAATATATTTAATATGTACTTAGCATTCCACAAAGACATATAAATGCCTATTTAGTAATCATAAAACATTTCCATTATAAATATTATATTTATCTTTCTAAAGTTTTATTACAAAAGACATGGTCAGAAAATAAAATATGATTCAGGATGCAATAAAAGAAGAGATGAATGAAGAAAACATTAGCAAATCTTGGCTTATAAAATGTTTAGATATCTTCATTTTAACCTCAGCATGTATTTTAAAATCACAACACTTTAATAAAATAAAACTGAATACTTTAAGAAGATATATAATTTATATTTATTTAATATAATATCTAGATTACATTTATGTTATACTGCCTCTAAATTACATCTAACTTATTGATGACCAATAGATGCTCAATAATTTCTTGAAAAAATTATGTACATTATACTGGAACTTTTACTTGTACATGTGCTACCAATTAGAAAGCAATATAGTATGGTGGTTAAGAGTATGGATTTGAGGGCCACATTAACGAAGTCCAGTTCCAGTTTCTGATCCTTCTAATTGTGAGATATTGGAAAAGTAAAATGAGCTTTCTGTGACTCAGTTTCTTCACACAAGTTTTGTGAGGGTAAATGTGTTGTATATACAAAGCACATAGAACAATACCTGGCACATATCAATACTATACACATTCTAGCTTCATTTCATAATTAGTTGTTATTACTTTTTTAAAACCTTTAAAATTATGTGACTACAGAGGAAACTAGAATTGTTCGTGTCTAGTAAAGTTCCATATTTGGATTATGACTTTCACAAGTTACACTGAAGTTTTTAGCTTTGTATTGTTTTAACATAGATTGCTTGGACAAAAGGAAATTTTATTTAACTAAATGTATATCATTAAAATATGCCTATTACTTCCTTTCAAAATAAGAGAATGAGAAGAAGAAAAGCACATCTCTTAAGACTTTCTTTATAATAATAAATGGAGGCTTTATAACAAGAGGTAAGCCCTCTATGTTCCAGATCTGAAATTAAGGCATTTTGGGCACTCATCTAACAAATATTCATGATGCACCAATATACTGACACTGGGCCTCATGTTCTCAGCTATATCTATATAAATATGAAAGTGGCCCTGCCCTCAAGGAGTTTACTGTCTATGGATGAGAAAAGATTTATCACTAGCGTGTATATCCCGTAGTGAAAAGAAACTTCATGATAAAGTATTCAGGAATTTGAGACTTTCACATTCAACAGGTAAGCAATGGGGAGAGGTCTCAAGGAAAGTGTCATACATGAGACAGCTGGCATTTTCAGTTGGGATATAAAAGATAAATGAGATAAAGAGAGATGAACATTCCAGGCAGGAGGAATAATCTAAGGAGAAGCAGAGAAAAGGATAAGTGATGTGAAGGCCAGAGAAATTCGATGGCATGTGATTCTCTTGAGTGAAATTAAAGTAAATTTGCAAATAAATTATCTTGGATAATAGAAATATTTAGACATAACTACAACTAACGAACTTCTATTTTTTTCTTTTATGGAGAATATTAACTTATAGTATACTTTAATAGAATTAAAGTCCTAATTAAAACATGAAGAAGAAAACATGAAACATTTAAGTTAGACCTTTCCCAGTTTACAATAAATTGTTATCTTTTGTGTTAATGGGCTTTCACAAAAAATACATTTTCAGCAGGAATAAAAAAAGTTCTATATTATAGGTTAAACACAAGAGAAGATTTCAAATGAGTTCAGAAATCATTTTCTACCTATGCAGTACAGTGCAGTGATTTTATAGCCGTACAGAATGACTTGTAGAAAATTAACAAGTCATTTTATCCATTTTGTTTCATGCTTGAAACCTTTTGTTACTAACAGTAAAAAAGTAAGAATCCATGTAAGCACAATTGTGTGTTTTGAATTCAAAGGTTTTTTTTTTTTTAAGTTATTAATGTCCAGTAATCTAATAAAACAGCATCTGAAACACGATATTAGTGAAGCACTTCTAAATATTTGGGAAGGAAGGAGGGAGGGAGCAGAGTAGGAAAGAAGAACTAAGAAAAGGAGGCAGGTAGGAAGTGGGAGAGAGAAAGGAAGAAGAAAAGGAGAAAGAGGAAAACAGAGGGTAAGGAAGCAAGCAGTGGAGACAAGGGAAAGAGAGGAGGGGAGAGAGTTTTCATAGCAATAATTTTGCATTTTTATATATGGAACAAAAATGTTCTTCTTGAATGATTATTTGCTCCAGTGATTTTAATAAGCATTTCAAAGAAAACTGGTAGCATTGTTTTCTCACTAAAATTCAAGGCCACTGAGAAAAACATATTCTTCCCATGGAAATGAGCAATTTCAGGACGATTCCAAGGAGCATATGGTCACCACTAATCTAGTGACTTAATCCTCTCCTTTGGGCCTCTTATTCTATTTCAGGTTATCTGTCCTTTGCCTCCAGGCAGGACTACAAGTAAGCCGTGTAAGACAGATGGGCTTCTAACCTAGACAAGATTTCTAGGGAAGTCATTTTCACAGGCTCTCAACATTAATCAAAATAACCAGCCCCAGAATTTAGGAGAAGTAAAATATCTCAAGTAGGCAAAAGTTTTTGGTACACTTTTTTGTGTGTGTGTGCAACGTCTGACAAACAATAATTCTTTTACTTTTCTAATAAGACCTGTATTTGAAACATTTTAAAATATACGGTAGCCGATTTGATTACGAGCAACCTACTAAATCTCTGTTTTAAAATGAATTTATTCTTTCTTGCTGTAAATGTGAAACTCTAGTTGGTAAACAAACACAAACAAAATGGTTTACATAGTATTTAAGGCTCGTAATAAGAGACCGAAGCTTTTTGTTTTAGAGATTGTCCTTTTCTTTATAATCTTTAGATCCTTCATGTCACTGTGGTGACTTTTCTTTTAATCAATTCAAACCTCAAAACATTTGAACATTTTGTTTCTAAGCAAAAATGTAGCATTTTACAAAAAGAAAGTTCATCTTCCACAAAATAGAATTTAAGCGAGATATAGAAAACCCCAAACTGCTACCTGACTCTTACAACTTTACACAATTTTCTCTTCATCTTGTCATCTGTTTTTACAGCAAATTTAATTCTTTTAAATCATAATTTTCTGTCAATGTTGAAAACCTCTTCCTGTGCTCCAAATACCCATTCCAAGGCTTTGCTGGCATATACCTTCCACATCTACGTTATCCCAATTCCTTACATAATGGTCAAATCTAAAGCGTCCATAAAAGTCTCACTAAAAATGACTCAAGCAAAATGATGTCTTCCTCTATCCATAGTGATAACAGTAAGGTAGGTTTTTATCAAACTGATGCAGGGCATGAGAGCCCCAAAACTGGGGCTTAGCCTGGGAGGGTTCTTGGCTTTGCCCAGGAATGCATTCAAAGGCAAGCTGGTAGTGTTAAACAGCAACGTTTATTGGAACGCCAGTGTACAGCAGCAACAGAACTACTTCTCCTTGAAGAGCAGGGCTACCCCTTAGGCAGTGTGCCCAGAGTAGCAGCTCAGAGGCAGTTCTGCAGTCACATTTATATCCACTTGTAATTACATGCAAATTAAGGGTTGATTATGCAGAAATTTCTAGGAAAACGGTGGTAACTTTTGGGTTGCTGTGTTGTTAGCCACGGAAAAGAGCAGTATCTTCCAGGTGTTGCCATGGTAATGATAAACTGACACTGCAAGCTGGTGGGCCTGTCTCATGGAAAACTGCTTCTGCACAGGCCCTGTTTTAGCTAGTCCTCAATTTGGTCTAATGTCCAAGCCCTGCTTCCAAAATTGAGTCCAGCCTCTTACCTCAAAACTCTGTAACTATTTTACTACCTATTTTTAGTGTAGTTCAAGACACAAGAGACGTATAACATGTATTAACACATTTGTTCCAAAAGACATCCAAGGAACTATTATTACCCCTAATTCAATGATGAAAAAAGAAAAAGAAAAACAAAAAACCTTAAGATGAATAGGAATAATAACGCTTACTGGGATTTTATTATATTTGAAGTCCTTTTCTAAGCACAGTTTTCTTTCTGTTATACTAAGCTGTTATCCAATTAAATAATAGGTTAAAGATGAACAAATATTTTCAAACTAGTGTTGGATTTTTATGTCATGTTAAAAAATTCTCTTTAATTTTAGGACACATAATGGATCATGATGAAGTGTTTTTTTTTTTTTTTTTCTCAGAGTGAAATTGTCTTCTCTGAAAGATTGACAGTGTGGAGTAGTGATTCGTATTTAGAACTACTTACTGAATTATTAAGATAATATGTAATATTAAAACTTGTAAACAATGAAAGCAGAAAGCTGATCAGGCTGTGACAACATCATGTTTTAAGATAGCTATTAAAGATTCTCATGAACTCTGGATCTAACTGTATTACTAAGTTATTTCTGGTTAATAGAACATATACATATCTGTATGTGTATACACACACAGTTAAACACACTTACATATATAATCACACCCACACATACACATGTGTGCACATACAGTACTCAATTACCCATGTCTGGGTACCTGACCAATCAATCTAATGTTTTTTGTTTTTTTCTTTTTTAGTCATACATTCATTGTGATGGATGTGATTATGCTAATAGATCTCGCAATACCTAGACTCCAGGTTAATTTCAGAATAATGTTAGTTACCTCACTATATTTTAGTAAATTCTTATCATATGTATTTATTAATGCTTTCAGTCTATGGTAGAAACTCAACCTATTTGTGATGCAATAAACACAAACTAAATATTTCTATGGAAGGGAAAGGTCTATCATTTGTTCTTGACTTTACATAAAAGTTGATGTGTATAGCATTCTAAATTATATTCCCTATTTCAATTCTCAACTAAAGATTAAATCTGAAATTCACTGAAATAAAGACAGAAAACTACAGCAACGAAAACCTGACAGTCACCCAGCCACATTGGAATTTTTAACTATATGTTCAAGGTTCATATTCTTGCTGCTCTGAAATTTTCTACAGATTTGCAAATAAATGGCATTTTAGGTAGAAAAAATGTTCTGATGTCAGTTTAACTTGTATGTTTTGAAGATGTACAAGAATTATTCGTGTCCTACCTTGTTCAAATAGATTTTAATAGGTTATCTTCAAAGAACCATTACTATCTTCATAAAGAAAACAAATCGATTTACAAAATACATGTCCAGCATTAGTTCAAGATTATAAACTTACATAAGTAAAATGTATTATAATTTTAAAATAAATTTTTTTCTGCAAACACTTCCTGATACTTAAATGGTGTATGTAACCTGATTTGACCTCATCACTAATTGCCTTCTTAATGAATTATATTAATAAAATATATAGACATCTACTTCAATTTGATTGGAAAACATTTTTAAAGTGATTTTATATAGACATTTTCGTCCCCCAAAATATTTCAGCAATACCAAAGAGGAACAATTTCTTTTATCCAAGCTTTGATTAAGCAATGTAGACTAGCCTATAGTGAAGAAAAGGTTTTCTCTCTTGTTTGTTTTTGGCAAGAGTTCTATATTAAATACAAATACCATACTCTAGGGGTGGATGGGTTTCAGCTGAGTATGAAGCATTTTCTTTCCTGGAAATTGTTTTGGGATTCTTTAAGATGAAAGATCCATATGGAAGTTATTATTATGGGTTACCTGTCTTGGTTCCTTGATTCCTATACTGACTATTTCCCAAAGGTAATTTTCATTAAACCATACACTGTTACACTGCTAGACCTTCACCTCTTTGTGTTCATTTCAGTCAGTACTCTCAGACTCACATATGTATAGGGAAAGAGCGATCTTTCTTTGATTGATTTAGGGAAGCAAGTAGAATATTTTGTGACCTGACTTTTTTTTTTCCCTGCAAGTCTTCTCTTTCAAGTCCCTCAATCTGATATAAAGGACATGGTAGTCTCTAATCACACTCTGGTCTAAATCCAAATAATTTCCTTCTACACCCTGCTCAGTTGAGACTTAAATCCCTTATTATTCAATGGTCCTATTTTTAAACTCTGCTTGGGAAAGCAGTGGTGACTTTTGATGCTAATCCTATTCAGTCCACTGACTCTATCCCCTTCAGGGAAATGGCCAGGGATTTTTAAGGGGGTAAATATACAACCAGCTGCCTAACAAGAAAGAGAGGAAAGCTAAGTTAGAATTTTCAAAACTATAGAGGATAATAAAAATGGAGCCTTTATATTAAAACCTATATAATAAAGCATATTTATTTTGATGAGGTATCTATTAATTCCATTGGAAATAGCTAGTTAAATCCTTTAGTCACAGTTTTCACCGCCTAGGATTGAAGGACAAGCATTTGGTTTCATATTCAAGGCAATAGCACCAGCAAATCCTGTCACACCCTTCAAATGAAAATTGAACCCGACCATATTTCATGTTCAAAGTATAAATAAATGTATCAATTAATATGATAATAATCCTTAGGTTGCTTCTTTTTGACTTTCTGTTTGGAAGTTAAAAATAGCCAAAAAATAAAAGCATGTAGCAGAGGAAGCTCTGGGTTGGGAGACAGGACATCTGACTTCTGTATTTGACATTTCCATGCTGGTCAGACAAGTGTATAAACTTTGAAGTTTGGATTTTAAACCAATTTTTAATTAAAATGGAGTTCAGATGAATGCTTATGATGCCATTTTAGCTTTAAAAGCCTATTACATTTATCATAAGATAGTGCCATTCTGGACCTAACACAGGTAATGTAGTAACAATCCATTTTGATAATACAATCCACTCACTTATCCCTTCTTGCCATGAGAACAGAAATAATGTTGGTCCTTTATTTTCTCTTCCTTGCTCTTGTGCCTGCTGGACCTTCTTGTTTCATATCTATTTTCATCGCATTGTTTAAGGGCAAGGTCTTAGTAAAATTTTCTCTCACTTTCTCTCTCCAGAGAGAAAGAAATGTTGCTATTCTGTGCTGCTTCTGAGAGTCACACTTAACTTTGCCATAGCACTAATCACACTGTCTTGTAATTGTGTATTGATTTGCAAATTCACCTTCTATATTACAGTATGAGCTTTATAAGGGCAGTATTCATGGTTTATTAATAATATTAATATGTGAATCATAAAGGTAAATATGTGAATCATTAATAATAACATTAATATGTGAATCAAGAAGTCCCCAGAAGTATTTGAGATTGCCAGCGTGGAGTTAAGTCTGCATTTTGTGACTTCTGGTGCTGGTTAAAACGCAGGAAACCCACTATAATCCATTTCCCTCCACTGATTGCAACAAAAAGTCTGGATAGAATACGGAAAGTAACTCCACAAGGGCTCTGAAAAGTAAACAATAGCAGACAGATTGAAAAATCAAAACCCAAGGAATGACTGGAAGGGCAGTCAGGTTACTCTCGTTGTTTTCTTTCTTTATTACTCGGCTTTTACTAGATGAATTGCAGAATTGCACAGTGAAAAGACAGCAAAATCTCTTGGGGAAAACCCCTCTGTCTGGCCAGAAGGGTAGAAAAGAGGAATTTTTAGATCCCAGGGATGTGAGAGAAATCCTTTTTTGTTTTTTGTTTTAGTTTTTTTCTGGCTCGCCTGCTCTGCGGCCAGGCCCAATCACAAAGCTGTGCTGCTACGGTGCTGGCAGTGGCATGGGCTCCTAAAACCCTAAAGAGAGAAAAACCTTTATCATTAGCCATAGACACTGGAAAGACAAAAGTCTAAAGTGTATGTGAGGAGTTCCCACTATTTTTTTCTCTCTCTTTTTATTTGACATCTTGCCCCAAAGATAGACTTAGTCTTGTGGAATTGTATGACAGCCCAGGGGCTAAAATGCTGAGAGAAGCTATTTTTTCCATCCACAGGATCTGGGAAATTAGGTACCTCAGAAGTGGAAATTGTGGAGAAAACATAGACAAGGACAGCACTAGAGAAACAGACCCCGAATCCCGTGTATAAACAAGCACGTGAACATGGGCTCACTCTCAGGGTCAGCACACATGGAGCACAGCAAATAAGGCAGAGCAAAATATTTGAGAATTGAACTGTACTATAAACTACCAACCAAATTGTTCCCAGATGAACTCCTGAGTGGCTCAAGAACAGGCAATGCACAAATCTCAGAGCAAAGTCCAAAGGTGCCCTGACATCGTAGCTAGTGCCCACAGAAGGGGAGATAGAAGCCTCCGTCTTAACCTATCCGTGTCAATTGCTTTCTAAAATAGCAATCACGATATTACAACCAACGTTCTCCGCAGGATTTGATCAGGGCCCAGAATTTCAGGACATAATATTCAAAATGTCCTGAGTAGAATCCAAAATAATAACATGAGAAGCTGATAAATAATGAGGAAAAAATCACTTAGATATTAACTTCAAGATTGCCTTGATGATGGGTTTATCACACAAAGACTCTGTAGAAGCCTTTAATACAGACTTGATGAGGTAAAGATAAATACTCTTAAAAAAATTGAAAAGTAGTTTTATAGAAGATAAATCAGAATAATGAAAAACATCTAAATGAAAATTTAGAAAGTAAATACATGACTTCTGAAATTTTAAAAATACTAGATGGCCTCAGTAGCAGAATAGAGATGACAAAATTAGCATACCTGTGGATAGATTAGTAGAAATTATGCAATCCTAAACAGAAAATAAAAGATTGAAATATAGCAAATTGGCCTCTCCAACTCTTATTCAGTATCATGCTGGAAGTCCTAGACTGTGCAGCAAGGAAATAAAAGGAAATTAACACAATAACGGATGGGAAAGAGGGAATAAAACTGTCTCTTTTTGCAACATAAACATCTATTGGTAATTTTCATATGGAATCAACACAAAAGTCTCCTATAACTGATAGATGAGTTTAGCAAGATGACAGTAAACAAGGTCGGTTCTAAAACATCTACTGTGTTTCTAAATAAGAACACTGAACATTTGGGAATCGAAATTTAAAAACAGTATTGTTTACAAGAGCACACACAAAAAAGTGCTTAGATGTAAACCTTACATGATATGACCTGGATTGGAATGCTAAAAGCCATAAAACACTGATGAACAAAATCAAACAAAACATAAATAAATCGAGAGATACACTAAGTTTATGATTGGAAGTCTCAGGAGTATTATATTTTACACCCCCAATTTCCCTATATATTAATGTAATCTAAGTCCTATTCCCAGTATACTTTTCTATTGATATGAAAAAGATTCCAAAATATATATCAGAAAAACAGCTAAAGGATTCACACTGTCTGATTTCAAGACTTACTATTACCTATAGTAACCAGGACAGAGTGGTTTCATCAGAAGAATAGGCATATAGATCAATGGAACAGAATGGAGAGTTCATAAATAGACCCAACAGGTAAGAGCAATTCTTGTTTGAGAAAGGTGAAATGGTAACTTAATGGTAAAAGGACAGTCTTTTCAACAAATGTGCTTGGAACAATTGGACCTCCATGTATAATAAATTGAACCTCTACCAGTATCTCATGCTTTATGCAAAAATTGACTTAAAATATATCATAGACCTAAATTTAAAACCTAAAACTTTTAAGGGTAAACATAGGAGAAAATATTTCTGACCATGTTGTAAGCAAAATAGTCTTAGATGTCACACAAAAGCATGACTCTTTCCCCAAAATTGATAAATTAGAAATTTATCAATAAATTGATATTTATTACTATCAAAACAAGTAAGTATCAAAAAATTAAGTAACACAATAGCAATAACAAAACTGATAACACAAATTTGGGTGAAGATGCAGAGCAACTCAAACTTTCATACATTCTTAGTGGGAATGCCAAATAGTACAGCCTGTTTAGGAAGGAGGTCAGTAGTTTCTTATGAAGTTGAACATATACTGATTATATGACTCAGTAATTCTCGCTGTGGATATACACCCTAGAGAAATGATAAGCTGCCAGTGAATGCTTACATTGGCTTTATTCTTAGTTGCCCAAAATTGGGTACAACTCAGTCTTTCTTCAACTGGTGAAGAAATGAACACTCTATGGCACATTCGTGTGATAAAACACTACTCAACAATAAAAAAGAATAAATTATTATTACACATGACATGTATAAACCACAAATACATTATAAGTGAAATTGTGCTAGACGAAATTGACTGCAAACCATATGAGTCTGTTTTACGCCATTCTAGAAAAGGGAGAACTAAAAGAATGCACAGTTCTATGGTTGCCAGGAGTTAAGAGTAGGGAGACTGATCAACTACAAAGAAACCACACAAGAAAATGTCTTTGGTTGATGGTACCATTCTGTATTTTTATTATGGTTGTGATTATGTAACACTATGCACTTACCAGAATTTATAAAACTACACAAAATCGCTACATTTTACACTAGGTAAATTTTAAAATTGCATCTTCTTAACAGCAGTACTTGCTTTTTCATAAGTTTTCTAGCTCCATCTTCTTTTCCATTTATTCATTGAAAAAGCAATTATTAGTGGCTACAAGTTGCCATATGGTGGAATTAGAGATAAACATTAAAAAACAAGATGAAAATATGTTTGCTTTCATGGAGCTTACTTTCTACTCAGAGAAAATAGGAGTTACGAAGCAAAATGTATAATGTCATCTGATGATACAGGTTAAGGAGAAAAATAAAGTAAGGGAAGGGATTAACAGTGTGGTTATATTATTACAGAAGATGGTCAGGGAGGACAGAGAAAACTTCACTGAGAACATAATATTGGAATTAATATTGGATCTTCATGTACTCTGTATCAGTTGCCTCTGTTTTTCTTTTTTCTTTTTTTTTTTAGACGGAGTCTCATTCTGTCGCCAGGCTGGAGTGCAGTGACACAATGTCAGTTCACTCCAACCTCTGCCTGCTGGGTTCAAGTGATTCTTCTGCCTCAGCCTCCTGAGTACCTGGGATTACAGGCACCCATCACCACCCTGGCTAATTTTTGTACTTTTAGTAGAGACAGGTTTTCACCAAGTTGGCCAGGATGGTCTCAATCTCCTGACCTCGTGATCCGTCTGCTCTTTAGACAACTGAGATACAGGAGAAAAAAATATGTGTGTGTGTGTGTGTATGCATATCTATGAGCATATATACACATATATGTTTGTGTGCATATATACACATATACACATGTTTGTGTGTATATATACACATATATACATATATATTTGTGTGTATATATACGTATATATGCATATATGTTTGTGTGTATATATAGGGAACACCAACTCCTGATGTTTAACGTGGATTCTTTTCTATTTCCCAAGTGTCTTGGCTGGTTTGAGAAATAAAGGGAAAGAGCACAAGAGAGAGAAATTTAAAGCTGGGTGTCCAGGAGAGACATCACATGTCGGCAGGATCCATGATGTTTGCAGAGCCGTAAAACCAGCAAGTTTTTATTAGAGATTTTCAAAAGTGGAGGGAGTGCATGAATAGGTTGTGGGTCACCGAGATCACATACTTCACAAGGTAATAAAATATCACAAGGCAAATGCAGGCAGGGGGCGATCACAGGACCACAGGATGGGGCGAAATTAAAATTGCTAATGAAGTTTCGGGCACGCATTGTCATTGATAACATCTTATCAGGAAACAGGGTTACAGAGCAGACAACCTGTCTGACCAAAATTTATTAGGCAGGAATTTTCCTCCTCCTAATAAGCCTGGGAGCGCTACAGGAGACCAGGGTTTATTTCATCCTTTCCGCTTCTACTTAAAAGGCGACACGCCTTAAAGGGGCCGTCTATAAGCCTACCTTAAGGGCACATTCTCTTTCTCAGGGATGTTCCTTGCTAAGAAAAAGAATTCAGTGATATTTCTCCTATTTGCTTTTGAGACAGAGGAGAAATATAGCTCTGTTCCATCCGGCTCACCGTCGGCCAGTTCAAAGTTACCTCTCTTGTTTCCTAAACATTGCTGTTATCCTGTTCTTGTCTTAAGATGCCCAAATTTCATATTATTCAAACACACATGCTCTACAAACAATTTGTGCAGTTGACACAATCACAGGGTCCTGAGGTGACATTCATCCTCCTCAGTTTACGAAGAAGATGATGGGATTAAGAGATTAAAGTAAAGACAGGCATAGGAAATCACAAGGGTATTGATTGAGGAAGTGATAAGTGTCCATGAAATCTTCACAATTTATGTTCAAAGATTGCAGTAAATACAGGCATAAAAAATTATAAAAGTATTAATTTGGGGAACTACCAAATGNCTTGCTAAGAAAAAGAATTCAGTGATATTTCTCCTATTTGCTTTTGAGACAGAGGAGAAATATAGCTCTGTTCCATCCGGCTCACCGTCGGCCAGTTCAAAGTTACCTCTCTTGTTTCCTAAACATTGCTGTTATCCTGTTCTTGTCTTAAGATGCCCAAATTTCATATTATTCAAACACACATGCTCTACAAACAATTTGTGCAGTTGACACAATCACAGGGTCCTGAGGTGACATTCATCCTCCTCAGTTTACGAAGAAGATGATGGGATTAAGAGATTAAAGTAAAGACAGGCATAGGAAATCACAAGGGTATTGATTGAGGAAGTGATAAGTGTCCATGAAATCTTCACAATTTATGTTCAAAGATTGCAGTAAATACAGGCATAAAAAATTATAAAAGTATTAATTTGGGGAACTACCAAATGTCCATGAAATCTTCACAATTTATTTTCTTCTGCCGCGGCTTCAGCCGGTACCTCCGTTCAGGATCCCTGACTTCCTGCAACATGTATATATATATCATGATAATAATGTAGAAAAAAATCAAGAAATGGTAGAGGATGCAATATCTAATGTTTACATATGGTACTTTTACTACATTTTTTTTTTTTTTAGAAATCAGACTAAAAGTAAGTTTGAAATTCATAACCATACTTTGTGCTAAATGGCTTTGAAAAGTCTCAGATAGTTACATCTCCTGTTATTAGGAAGCAGTGGTGTAGAAAGAAACAAGGTGCTTCAGTAAAATATATGGACACTTTGACTGCTGATAGGATATTTACAAGACTAGAAAACAATGTGATATTTGTATATTGTTGTATGAGAATCCTGGCAGTTGACACTAATATTATCAGGGAGTCCTACTAAATACCTATGAATAAGAAAAAGCATAAATTCAAAATTCAAAATAAGAATCAAGTCTTATTTTGAAGAAGCAAAAGTCCTCTTTAATGTGCTACTGAAAAAACTGTAAATATCAAGGTTCAAAGGCATTAGAAACCTAAACCTCAACCCGAAGCCCAATATAAATACATGGGAATTAATCATGAATTTTTTAATGGATGCACTCTGATGTTGTCAATTTTAAGCAGTTATTTATTTTAGCTATAGATACTTGCTATTTTATAATAGCATAATAATTTCTGTTATAAAAAAGTATGTTAATAAATGTCACTAAGTGTATTAAAAGTTCGTACATCTATTGACATGTTAAAAATGGTCTTTGCATTTGAGTTTCAGAGTATTAAATCCTTTTGGTTTGAATATTGTAGTATAACGGCAACCTGGGCAAGATAATTCTCTATAAACTATTTGTATTTGTTATTTGCAATCTTTTAAACAATAAAGTCATTAAGAGTACACACATAAATTTATACTTTTAAGATTAAAATATAAAATTTAATTTACATTTACCCTCTTCTCAAAAAAACAAAAACAGAGGTTTCTCTTTACATAAAGTTGGTATTGCACTGGGTCCTATATCTTAATAGTCAGGTAATAGGCACTTTAAGTGTCTTGAGGATGCTTCTGGCTTTATCATTTCTATTCTGTCTGAACGTTGCCTCGTTTTAATTTTCACCTTTTTCTACTGAGATTAAATTTAATCTTTTATTATTAGTGCCTATATGTGCATGAATGGAAGCCTATAAACTCCTGGCTCTTCTGTTTCAGATATATATGTCTCCCTTACTTCATTTAATTTTAAAATACCATATGTATTTCACTGAGTCATGCATCAACTGGAATATTAAGTTATTTAAAAGGGCAATATAATCATACAGATCTCATTTTCACCCATTACTTTTGATCACACAACCCTTTCTTCTTTAATGTCCATAGCTTTCTTTCTTATAAATTTGAGTCATAACATATACGTGCGTTATTAATCTCTGTGTGTTAACATATTAAGTTCCCAGACAAGTATTAAATTATTTAAGAACAGAAGCAACGTCTTATGTTTCCTTACACATTACCTCAAAAATGTGCTAATCAATTTATTTAAAAAAGACATGGCAGCATAGTGAACGTATCCATATGCACAGATTTCATTTACCTTAATGCAATAATCATTTATTGAGCACAAATTCTGTTATTCACATTTATACTTATAAATATTTTCTTTATTCATTTTCAGGGATATTATAACCAATTAATGGAAAGAACACTTAAGACCACACATTCCTCTATGTTTACATCAAGATGTATTTTTGTAATTGAGTGTGTATATTAATTATATTACAACAGACGACAAGTATACAACAAATAATTCAACAAGTTGAATTTTTACCTCCCATTACTCTAAACCCACATTCTTAAGAGATATGTAAACTTCAGGTTATGAACATACACCAGTTAAATTTTCCATATGTATGTCCAACATCTTTTAAATGTCATTTGCTTTATTACAATCTACACTCACTTGTTATTGTGGCCATTACTCTGCTGCTGCTTAATGAAGGTCTTGTTCTTATTAATTTTTATGATATCCTTCATTGAGAGAATTAATTTTCAAACACACACAAACGCACACTTAAGGATTCTATACTAGTACCAGTACTTACATCCTTTAACAAATTTGAATCATTTACCAAAAAGATT
The DNA here is from genome assembly GCF_001698545.2 of Rhinopithecus bieti. Taxonomy (NCBI): domain Eukaryota; kingdom Metazoa; phylum Chordata; class Mammalia; order Primates; family Cercopithecidae; genus Rhinopithecus; species Rhinopithecus bieti. The sequence goes on from NW_016813386.1 coordinate 1,499,894, forward strand.
GTATAGTAATACCAGAAATCTAATGAGTGATAATATAATTTTTACTATGCTAACAGAAAATAAAGAATAGCTGTTAGAGAACTGAATTTTGTATACAGATCTCAGTTTAAATCCCATTTTAATTATTAATTACCTATAACAGTAGGTAAGTCATACTCTGGCTGAGCTCCTTCATCTGTGAAATTAGTGTGTTGAGTGGGAAAAAGATAGATTGCTTAAAATGAGTTTGAAGATGACTACCTAATTATTTGTGAGAAAATAAACACAGATACCAAACGCCTTAAACCAAAATAAATCCCTTGTGCTTAAAGATTTAAATCTAAATGCAAAACCATAAAATAACTAAAATTATTTTACTTTGGTTATTATATATGTATATTTTAGAGTTGAGGAAATCCTTTATACCCATGACAGAGAACCCAAAAGATGCATAGAAAAAAATGCATTTGATAAATATGACCACACAACTTGTAAAAAATCCTTTAACAAAATGTATGCAATTTTCAAGGATAAACAATAAATTAAATTAAATATACAGAAAATAAAATGAACTATAAGCATCTAATGTCTTTAATATGTCAAATGCTCTTAAAATCAATAATCAAAATTTTAAACTATAAAAAATGAGCACAATATTAATAGCAGTTAAAGACAGCAAGAAGTGAAAGCAATCTATTAAAATATATTTAAGTATATTTTAAAAACAAATAAGATGTTTAAAAGATGCTTTTCTGTCTTTTAAATATAAATCATTTGACAAAACTTTTGCCTGCTAAAAGCATCTGGAAATTGGAGATAAAATTATTTTAGAATCATAACTTAATTCATAAAGAAGAAGAAGAGGAGAGGGAGGAAGTAAGACAGAAAGGAAACAGAAAAGTAGAATCGCAAGACTGTAAACAGATACTCTCATTACCCAGGGAAGTATATATTGCCCTAGGGAAGCTAAATGATTAGTTTTGACTTTATCCAGGTAGATGAATGGGCCATAAATCTGTAAAGGATGAGAAGTAGAAATGTGACCAACCCTTGAAGAGCTTACAAGTAAGTAGATGAGAAAAGGCAAAAACAACAACAATACCCACAGGGGCAGGAAAATACCAAAGAACCTTGTATCATTTTGTTGAGAATTTGACATGTAGCTCTGCCAGTGACACCCACAGACAGGGCATAAAACTTTACAATCGCTTTCAAGGTCTAGAAATCCTCAAGTTAAGAAATCAGTGTAAAATTTTGTTCTAGCGGGTGTTACAGTTAATTTTATGAGTCATCTTGGCTAAGTTATGAAACCAAGATAGTTGGTCAAACTTCACAATGTGTCCGTAAAGGTATTTTTTAAATGGAATTAATACGTAAACAGTGGACTTTGAGTAAAGTCAGTTGCCCTCAATAATGGAGATAGGTTTCACCTAATTAGCTGAAAGCCTTAAGAAAAAAGATGCCTCAAAGAAGAGGGAATTCTTCCTAGAGACTGCTTTGGACTTGAACTGCAACTCTTACCCCTTGGCCTGTGCTTGAGCCTGCTAGCCAACCTTGCAGATTATGTACTTTCCAGCCTCCACAATCATATTAGTCAATTCCGTAAAATAAATTTATCTATATATACATGTCCTATTGGTTCTGTTTCTCAGGGTAACTCGACTAATACAACAGGTGATATATTTGGAAATACTGGGAAAAAACATGCAAAACCACTCTGAAGTGATTATCCATGGCATGGACCCTCAGAGAAAAACAAGAAGCCAGACAACAATGACAAAAATGTTCTCTAGAACATTCTGCTCACACTTCCAAAACAAAAAAACCCATGCTAATAAGAAAAAAATATGCTTTTAAATATGAATAATATCAGTAACATGGTAATATACTCTATGTAACATTATCGTAATCTGAAATAGAACATAATAAGTATATTTAATATTATTCCAGTCATAAAAAACATACTTGAATGATTAAGAGGAAGAAAAACTACCAAGAAGCTTTGAGAAAGACACCAATAGAACAATTACAAATAAAAATATATAGGCAGTACAATTTAACAAAATTAAATTTATGTTTGTAATATGTAAATTGTGAATAGTCCAAAGAGAATTGGGTAACTGGGTCACTGCTCTAATTAGCTAGAATGAAACAAAGAGAGATGGAAAATACCACAGAATAGTGAGAAGACATAAAGCCATTGGGGCTAAAAGGAGATAATCTAACAAAACACTTAATTTCTGAAGGAAAGTATGAAGAAGAGGCCAAATACAAAGATAACACAATGGCACACACATTTCTTATCACATCATGTATTCTTTGTCACACCACAGTGAAACTACATAATAATAAAACATAAAAAATGCTGTTGAAACCACTGGAGAAAAAGACCACTTATTTGAAAAAAAAAAAAAAACCTTCAATTTACTAAGTGAAAAAACATACAAATCTAGATGTCTACACTCTGAGAAACCCACTAAAAACTGAGGTTGAAATGGAGTTTCAAATGGTAACTGCATAATAGTTACTGTTTCTGGATCCTGACCTGCTATTCAACAGGTATATACCAGAAAAATTGTACTAGCTGTTAGAATACCGAAATAATTCCATTTATCAGTTAGAAATCTGCTGATGCTCCAAACCTTGTGATGGCCTCTATCTGAATAACAGAATGAGACAGGAGAAAGAGATTAATTATATAAATTTTTAAGCATTTAGTTAAAAATGAATCCATAACTGACTGAATAAAGCAGGAATATCATAACAACAAATATCTAGATTATAAAAAGAAGATGGAATTAAAACACTGGTCAAAAGTAACATGTAAGACAGAAGAAAATTTACTTTAACATCATTATAAGATCCTTGTTTTTTTTACTTAATTTTAGATATTTTAAGTTTATTCTTTGCTAAATCAACTATGCCAGTTAGAAAGTAATAAAAATTGACCACCAAAACCCACATCTTAATAAGTGGTAAAGAGTAATCAAACAGACCTAATTATCTGACTCCAGAAAAATTAAGGAATCAATTACAATAATAGTGATAATGCTAAATCATTCTATGGGAACTTACCTTAAAATGTATGTTAAAAATATTCAGAATTTTGCCGGGCGCGGTGGCTCAAGCCTGTAATCCCAGCACTTTGGGAGGCCGAGGCGGGCGGATCACGAGGTCAGGAGATCGAGACCATCCTGGCTAACACGGTGAAACTCCGTCTCTACTAAAAAAATACAAAAAACTAGCCGGGCGAGGTGGCGGGCGCCTGTAGTCCCAGCTACTCGGGAGGCTGAGGCAGGAGAATGGCGTAAACCCGGGAGGCGGAGTTTGCAGTGAGCTGAGATCCGGCCACTGCACTCCAGCCTGGGTGACAGAGTGAGACTCCTTCTCAAAAAAAAAAATAAAAAATATTCAGAATTCAACCATTAAATCTCTACACATCAATGCCTGTAAAATGCAAATAAAGAATACATAGAAAGCCATGGTGGGAATGGTCCAGAAATAATATTGGCCTAAAATCAAATCGTTTATAAATATAAATAAAATAGGGCTTGTAAAAAGCAAGTACAAATAATGTTGGAGATACCATAAGTCAATGATTTTTGGACAAAATATAATTATCCATAACTTACTTAAAAAGCTATAAGAAAATCTCAGCAGCCCTGTGCCATTAAGAAACCCCAGTCATTAGTTACAATTCTTCATCCTTTCTTACCCATCTTCTACAATAAACATTTCAAAAATATCTAAATCCAGCCAATTTCAAGGAATTATCTCAAAGTCTTTTAGAAAAAGATATTTGTCTTATTCAAACTTAGACATTAGAAAACAAAAGGAAATATACCCAACTAATTCTTGCTTTGATATGAAAACTAGATAAGGACATTTTAAGAAAATTATATATGAGTTTCACATAAAATACAAGTGTAAAAGTTTTGTACGAATATAATTTAAACAAATAAAATATTAGCAAATCATCACTACGTCAAAATTGTTTGAGGAGTATGTGATTTTACATTCAAAATGTTTAAGAGACAAAGAGTACCATCAATTCATTAGAGAAGGACATCTCTTTCTATTTTATGGTAGTCAACGTTTCTTCTTGATTAAAGAAAAATATTTTATAAAAGTAATTGAGGTAGGCTAAATAATGGTGCTAAAGATATTTGCACTGTAATTTCTGGAATCTGTGAATTATACCTTTTATGGAAGACAGAACTTCGCAGAAGTGATTAAATCACACATTTCAAGATGGGGAGATTATGTGGATCATCAAGTGGGTATTAAACGTACAGAAGTATCCTTATAAGAGGGAAGCAAAGGGCTTTATTACCATAAAAGAGAAGATGATATGATGATGAAAGTAGCAACTGAAATGTTGTGTTTTGGCGAAGGAAGCAGAGGTTACAAGCCAAAAAATACAGGTAGCCACAAAAAGCTAAAAGAAAGCAAGGAAATGGATTCTCCCACCAGAGCTTCCAAGAGAAACCAGTCTACCATTACTTTGACTTTAGGTGGGAAAACTGATTTAGGACTTCTATTTTTTTTTTGGAGCTTTAAGACAATCAATGTGTATTCTTTAAAACCCTAAAATTTGTGGTATTCTGTTACACATCAATAAGCAAGTAATACAGAAATGTGTGGGTGCTTTGTATATAATCTTGTGGGCATTACAGGCCAGATAACAAAGGATGAACTGATCAGTGAACATTCTAGGACAGGTGAAGATACCTTCAGATCTTCATCTTCTCCAGATACCTCTTCACTTTGTTGATAAAAATTATGGGAGATGCACATTTATCAATGATAAAGGTTTATTGCAAGCATATAAAACTTTTTAAATGAAAATAAAACAGGACATTTATGTCTTTGGGTAAGAAAAAATAAATAGCTTTATAAAGGAAAAGAGAAAATTCTGAAAAATGATCATTTTGCCTCAAAAGTGCTATCACCAATAAAGACTATTTCTGGGTAGAGGAATAGTATCCAGTACACACAAACACATACACACACACGTATATACATATATTTACTATATGTGATATATTTTCAATTAGTAAGGAAGAGAAAATGATGTGAGGAAAAAAGAAATATGAACAGACCCCTAAAAAAAACCAGTGTATCCAAATGACCAATAAAATTTGAAAGATCCTCAATCTGACAGTGAATTAAGCAAATGTGTAACAAAACAATAATAATTATGTGTAATTCAGTCTCACTAGTTTGGCACAATTTGTATAAAAAGAGTTGGTGAAGATGTAGACACACTCAAATTCTGGAAGGATATAAATTGATACAAAAACTTTAAAGAAGAATGAGCAATACTAGTATAATTACTCTATGGCCTGGCAATTGTTTTTTGACTGTCTCATTTATAAGTGAAAAAGTAAGAAACAACCTAAATAGAATTACTCCTTAGTATAGAAATGAATAAACCATTCTGAGAATAAGTATTGTAATAGTACCAAAACTTTCATATGAATGAACTATATCAAAAAGTATTAACACAACTAAGTTTCAAAAACCTAATGTTAAGTCAAAAAAATTTCAAAAGTAAGCATACAGTATGATTACATTTATATATTTTTGTAGAATATATGAAATATTGTTACAGATACATATGTTTGTGGTAAAAGTAAAACATGAGTGTGAATACATAACCCTGTTGGATCATTCATTATTCTTTGACATTTATTTATTGAGGACCTAAAATATGCCGTTTTCATCCTAGGGACTGAGGATTCAAAGAGAACAGCAATCACTGCCATAATGTTGCTTACATACTAGTGGAGAATGAAGACAAAAAGATAAGTGTAAGAAATACAATATGTTAAACAGAAAAAAAATTCTTCAGGATAATGTTTACCTGAAGTGGAGAAAAGAAAGGAGAAAATATGGGATGAGAATTAAGTTGCATATAGAAATTCTATTTTTCAAAGGAGATAAATTTAAAAAAACAAAACAAAACAAGACTGGAGACCTGAAACAGCAATGGTCAACTATTAAAATCCTTTCAAGCTTATCAATACCTATATGTAATTTATATCATTTTTTGTATATTTAAAATATTTCATAGTTTTAAAATGTAAAACAAAAGTGGTGCTCAAACTCTTTAAAACAATCATTATTACTTAAATTAATTATATTTTTAATATCTAGTGTTGATGAGAATGTGGAAGAGGATAAATTGTTACGCTTTTCGGCTACTCATTTAGTTAAAACTATGAAATGTACATACTCTTTGACTAAGCAATCCTTCCTCAAGTAATCTGCACTAGAGAAATAATACAATGACAAATAAACTTCTGTGAATAAGGATGTTCACTTTTGCATTACGCATAATAGCAAAAACTGGAAATAACCTAAATCAAAAAGTGATTATTTAAATAAATTACGCCTCACAAAAACAATAGCATATTATGTCACTGTAGAATGAGATAGATCTTTAAGTACTAGCATGGAAGTCTGCCTGTGATTTATTGCTGAGTGAAAAAAAGTAAGTACCAGAACCATATGAATAGTGTGAAGCAATATTTGGCTTAAGAAATCTACCTATTTATGTATTCATAGAAAATGTCTAGAAGGATAGACACAAAACTATTTATAATGGCTACCTCTGAAACCTGGAATTAGAATGGGTTTTAATGTGAATTTGTTTATTCTACCTTATATGCTTTTATAGTGTTGAATTTCACTACTAATATTATTTAAAGAATAATGATATTAGAATGAGCAGTGCTAGGTGGATAAGTTATACATGTGGGAAATTGATCACTGACCTTTCACTCTCTACTCCTGTTATTACTCATCACACTATTTTAGCAAAACGCCACCTCTGGTTAAATACAACTCCCTGCTTATTCTATGTCTGTATCAATACAGCTGAACATGCTTGGAGAAAAATAGCCAACCATGGTGCTGGGCTTACTTTAAATTCATAATCACTAAACTTCCAGTGTGCCCTTCAGTGGTGCTAAACAATCAAACTACATTTTCCTAAATCCAATGAATACCCCATGCTCTTGGAAAGCTATTTTTTTTTCCTTTTTCTCTCCAGACTTCTAGCTGTCTCCCAAGTTATCACTCCCAGCTGATAACCTTCTTGCCTATTTCACTGAGCAGGAAAAGAGCAATCAGGAAAGAATTTCCACCAGCGGCAGCCAATCTACCTGTTCCATGCTCCTTTCCTATTATTATGCGTGAATTATGTTCTGAGATCAATCCTTCCCTTATGCATTTCACCCTATTCTTTTTCATCCACAAAAAAAGCATGACTTTAGTAATTCTTTTCTCATTCTGATACATCGTTATTTATTAATCTCTGCTGAATTACCTCCAACAGCGTATCAGTTATCTGTAATTCTCCCTATTCAAAAAAAATTAAATTAAAACGCAAACTTCTTGCCTCCATATGTCTTTCTGACAATACTCCATTTCCCTGCCCTATTTTTACAGCAAACACTTTCAACATTTAATTCCCTTTATTGGTTCTCTAATTTTCTTTCTTCCATTTTCTCTGGAATTCATCGTGTTCAGCCTGTTGTCTGTACCATTTCATTTAAGATTATTCTTAGGAAAGTCAGCTACCAATCACCAGTTCTCAGTTCTCCTATGACTTGGCCTATGTTAACATACCCCTTTCTTTTTTTTTTTTTTTGAGACGGAGTCTCACTCTGTCACCCACCCAGGCTGGAGTGAGTGGCGCGATCTGGGCTCACTGCAAGCTCCGCCTCCCGGGTTCCCGCCATTCTCCTGCCTCAGCCTCCTGAGTAGCTGGGACCACAGGCGCCGCCACCTCGCCCGGCTAATTTTTTGTATTTTAGTGGAGACGGGGTTTCACCGGGTTAGCCAGGATGGTCTCGATCTCCTGACCTTGTGATCCGCCCGTCTTGGCCTCTTGGCCTCCCAAAGTGCTGGGATTACAGGCTTGAGCCACCGCGCCCGGCCAACATACTTTTGTCTTTGCTTCCAGATCACTCTTAGTTTTCTCCTACCTCCCTGGCTATTTCGTTTTCTTGTTGAGCACTTCTTTATTCTCTCATCGTGCCATTGGAGGGCTTTAAGGATTAATCCTTTCTCCTCTTTAATTCTCTGTCTTCACTCGCTTGGTAATTTTATTCAGTCTCATTTCCTTAAGACCTGCTCCATGCTGACAACCCGCATACATGAATCACTACTTCAGACTTCTCTTCTGAACTCCATTTTGGGTTCCAGTTATCAATTCAGTATTTCCATTCAGAAGTCTCATAGTTATCTCCCATGGTCCTTCCACCTTCTCCAGTCTTTGTTTTTGGTGCGTGTTTTTATTTTGTCTAAATGGAAACTAGATCTTTCTAAGTGATTAAGCTAAAGTATTTTTGCCATACCCCACAGCCAGTTCTGTCGGAAAATACTATTGTCTCTATTTTCAAACATGCTCAGAAACTGATCATTTACATTATCTCTACGATGAACACCCTGGTTCCCACCATTGTTACTGCTTATCTAGATTACTGAAATAGATTCCAACTTATCTTTCTAGTCCTCTTTTCTCCCCTACTGCCTATTCCCAGCAATGTTCAAACTGTTTTCTTATATAAGTCAGATAACGTTATTTCTCTGCCCAAAACCCTCCAATGACTTCCCATCTCGTTTACAGTAAAAGTCAAGGTTTGTTTTTTTTTTCTATACCCTACAGGGCCCTACATGATCTATTTTCCTTTTTATTACTTTTCTGACCTCTTCCCCAACTACTCTTCCCCTTACTCAGTTCATACCTGCTGCTTATTGAGAACACTAGACAAATTGTTTCCTGTGTGACTTTGTCCTTTCTTATTTTCTGTCCGAAATGTTCTTTCACTACAGAGACACATAAATGCTTGTTTTCTTATCTATTCCAGCACTTTGCTCAAATTCTACCTTCTGATTGGCAACTTCCCCGGCAATCCTGCTTCACATTGTAACCCTTCCCCTTACCCTGGTACTTCCTTGTCCTCTTTTCTGCTTTATCTTTTTCCAAAGCACTTATCAATATCAGAAATACTAGAGTTATTGGCTTACTTCTTTATTGACTATAGTATGAAAAAAAAAAAAAAAAAACCCCAAGGCATAATATAATGACTTGATTTTATTTCCCCTTCTATGCTCAGCATTTAGGACACACTTGGAAATAGTAGATTTTTATTAAATATTTCTTGAATTAATGGATGAATTGATCCAGTTCTATCAGACCTGAGACAAATTTTTTCAAGTCATTAAAGGGCATACAAAGCAGGTAATTCACTATTTTTTTGACAACCAATCTAAAGAAAAATATAAACTCAATCACAGATACCTGAATATGTAATAAAATAATCTTAGTTATTAAAAGATTCTATTTTCTTATTAATATCAATAGTTTAAATTCCAAAGCATTAATTTGCTCAATCAGTGATAAGCAGACTTATTTTATCATTAGGACTTCGTGTTCTGCTGAGGATCTAATATTTATCTTTAGGTCATTTAATGATAGTTATAACATTAATTTATACAATGACGTAAAACCAGATATATTACAAACGTATTATTTAATTTTATGTTGGTCCTTGGTATGAGCATAAAAACTCTTTATGTGAACATTGAGAAAATCTCCTACCTATGCAGTAAATATCCATATTAGCATCAGATGGTAATATTACAAGTTAAAAAATAGGAATTATTATTTTTTTTTTAGTGGTCTTAGTATGTGATCCTGTAGAAAAATAAAGTAGTAAGCTTGGTGAAAACATTGTAAAGCTCTGCAGGATATAGACTCCTATCCAAAAGACACAAAACAAAGTATTATAATATGAGAATAAAGATATTCAGTATTAATCTATTTAATGGGGTTTAATTCACAATTTCCTCAAATCATTTGAACCCGGAACTTTTTTACTTTCATAAAAAAATTAATATACCATGGACTTAAAAGTCTATTGAACATACATAGATAAATTATTGATTTCTTTGGTACATTGAGTATTTTGTATTCCATATAAAATTCAAGAAATGGATGAGAAAATTATTTTAGAGGAGAATGTGTCATCAATATCATAGTTAGGGAGGCATAATTTTTGTAATATTTAGCATTTTATCACAGAGACTGTGAATTTGTCAATATGTTGTTTAATAAGGATATGGACAGGAAATAGGGAAATACTGGGTAGAAGAGGGCACTTCCCTTGCAGAGGCCCCACCCTGAAGCCTGGAAACCCAGGCCTAAAATGCCTAAATGAGAACAGGCATTCCTTTTCTCATGCCCCGAAGTTGCCTTTTGTCCCACCACGTCACTTTATCCGGTACCCATATAAACCCCAAACCCTTGGCTCGTGCACCTGCCCATCTGTGTGCTCCGGGTCCTGGTCTCGGTCCCGTAAGGGGTTCGAGCGCACACAGTGGCCTAACAGAGGAGCCATAACCTTGTCGCACGATCTGCAAGTGGTGTCAGGGAATTCTTGTTTTCAGTAACACATATAACAGTTTCTGAATAACTTTTTAAAAGTAAAAGAAAGTTAATATATCATTTCTGAGTGGATGTGCATCAAGTCAAATTTAAGCTCACATATATGTGCAGACAAAGAATATACCAAAATTTACCACGAGAAGTCTATCTAGGAGCTGGTACTGAATAGTTTTCTAGACCTCTTTTTTCACAAGCAAATAAACTATATATAATCAAATGTAATACGTTTATTGATTGTACTGAAGGTAGAGTTGATAACCAATTTTTTAAGTACTCAGCAAGAATCAGAAATTTGAAAAAAGAGCTACTCAAATCTTGGCTAAAAAACTGTGTTTAGCCGGACGCGGTGGCTCACGCCTGTAATCCCAGCACTTTGGGAGGCTGAAACGGGCGCATCACCTGAGGTTGGGAGTTTGAGACCAGCCTGACCAACATGGAGAAACCGCGTCTCTACTAAAAATACAAAATTAGCAGGGCGTGGTGGCGCATGTCAGTAATCCCAGCTACTCAGAAGGCTGAGGCGGGAGAATCGCTTGAACCCGGGAGGCGGAGGTTGCAACGAGCTGAGATCGCGCCACTGCACTCCAGCCTGGGCCACAAGAACGAAACTCCACCTCAAAAAAAAAACTGTGTTTAACATGGAAAAAAAGTTCTCCCAGTCGTATATATTCAAGTGAATATTCTTTTCTCACAATAATACCCCAGGATGACCGTGGACTCGTTCAAATTTCACTGCTCTGCTGATCACGCTCGGTAGTGAAGACCTTTCATTTTGGGAAGATAATTTGGTAGTAAAAGTTTGGAGATTACAAACAATGGAATTTACTTTCTCTCACAATTCTAAGCCATTTTAAAGGCAATTCCCCAAAAGGATGTAAAATGTGGCTTGAGTAACAGTATTTTAACAGAGCTACTCTCCTACAGTGAGGAAGCTAACGCCTAATTGGATGTTTAAATTATGTTGTAGTCCTCAACCAAACATATCATGAGTTTGGAATTGTGTTTCTTACATACATGTACAACCTCTATCTACGTTCACAGGCACTTCTCTTCTTAAAACTAAAAGATGTTGTTGTAAACCTCCAAGGACTTTAAATGATTCCTTGTTACCACTCAGATATCATAGAAAGAGTCTAGCGAAGTTTACAGCAGAATTTCCCAACAGGGGCATCTGCAAAATAAATCACAGGTAGTTCAAGATTTCTCTATCATATTTTACAAATATTCTGTTTTCATTTTGATATAATCTACAAGATTTAACATATCTGGATCTTCTGAATGATTGCTCATATAGCCAAAAACCAACTGACAAAGAAGTTCATTGCTTGAGTTTGTTAAAATCACACTGATGCCTTTTGAACTATTATAACTTGCAGATCCACCAATAAAAGAAAAGTGGTAACTCTATATAGAAAAAAATCCATTCTTGCCTAGAAAAAACAAATAATATCACTACATGATTTACTAGAAGCCATGTAGTAGTTTAAATCAGTATGACAGATGTCGAGCTAAAAAGAACATGCTCAGAGAAGCCAAGTTTTTAATGCATGCTTCAAGCACTGGTTAAGTTTAAGCAAAACATATTCATCATATCAAATTTATGTTGATTATAGGCATGTAAGTGTTTTTATACAAATGTACACTTGTGTGGATCCTATAACCATGTAAGAGCTGTAAGCTTGAGAAATGTTCAGCTAGGTTTATGCTTGCACATATTTAATAGTGTATATAAAATTAATCAGAAATAAAAATAATTTGTCCAAGTGGGAATTCCTAAGAATATTTTTCTTTTATTTATTTATTTTAAATCTTGTACATGTTTATAGGGTACATGAGAAGTTTTGTTACCTGTATGTGATGCTTTCTTTCTGTTAAAATGGGCCTCTATATTGCCTTAATTAAGGAACTATGTCATGTACTATTAACAGAAATGCCCAATGAGGCAATCACTAACACCGTGTGTAAAGGGAACTGAAATATGGCTAGGCAGAATCAAGATGTGCTGTAAATAGAAACTACAATTAGGTTTCAAAGACTGAATTCAAAAAAAGTATGATTTATTTCATTAGTAATTTGTGTATTGACTGTTGAAATGATAATATTTTGGGAATATTTGGGGAATAAAATATATTTTCAAAATTAATTTACTATTAATTTTTACTTTTTTCATTTATATTATATGATTTTAAATTATACTTTAAGTTCTAGAGTGCATGTGCACAACGTGCAGGTTTGTTACATATGTACAAAATGTGGCTTCTAGAAAACCTGTGTGGCTTGTGTTACACTTCAATTGGGCAGCATTGCTTACAGTTATCTCCAGCCTCTGTGTCAAATGTATACCTTACTCCAGTTACAGCAAACTCCCTGCAAATTCTTCATTACCTAACTTCATTACCTAATATCTTAATGAAAACCGATTTTTTCCAAGTTAGAAATTTTCAGAGCTCCTCTGACCCTTATGCATGTTTATAATTCAGCACCTGTCACAACTGTCACTCTTTCTACAAGCTTCTTCCCTGTCGAGATGTTGAAGATAAGGTATTGTTTTCATTAGCTTTTCATTCACAGGCTTTGCACACAGCAAATGTTTGGTAGACATTTGTTGAGTGAATTAGTATGATTTTAAATGAGCAAATATTTACAGATGAAAGTGTATACTTTATATTGACATATAACTCTGATGTCAACAGGGTTATCTTTGCCCTTCAGATCCCTGAAAGGTAGGCTAAATCTGAAAAAGTTTACAACACTCTTTATTAGAGATATAAATTCTCATGTTGCCTAAATTTTTGATATTCTGCTTTGTATTATCCCACTTGTAAATGTATTGCCTCTCATTTCTATTTTGTCTATACATGGAATTTATTCCATTTCCTAAATTTCCAAAAAAAAAAAAAAAAAAAAAACACATACACACACACACAAAATCACACAAAGCACTTGTGTTTGTAATAGACCTTGTTTGGGTCTTACATCAATGAAATAAGCTTAGAATACAAAAATAAAACAGCTTTAAAAGAAAAATCAGAAATAACCAATTAAACATCTTTGTAGGTATTCCAACATTGAAAAAAAAAATATATGTATATATTTTAATTTTTCCCCACAAAGAGTCCCAATCATGTATCTTTTTTTTCTTTTTCGCTTCTCATATCCCTTCTCTCTAAAACTATTTTCTTCTTCCTTTCACTTTTAAACATCCAGGTATCTTCTTTGACTTTTTTAGACATTCATTCATATTTCCTGACTTTACTTTCAAGTTCAGCTCAGATGTGTCATAACTATCAAGAGAATGCAAAGAATAGAAAGATCTTTTATGTATCTCTAATTAGCATTTATTGGATGCACATACTCCTGTTTCAGAATAGGAAGTTTTGTACTCTACAACACATAGAACTAGGGGTGGTTAATATTATTCTTTTGTTGTTGTTGAATTTACAACATTGAAATGAATTCAGCATTTGTAAAAACAATTGTCTAGAAAGAATACTGTAAATTTTTATATTCTTTTCCTGGATTCTAAAACTAATTGCTATATTAATGTTTTATAGGATAAACGTGAACTATCCCAGTTTTAGATTTTGTATCAGTCTGCAAAGTATTTAAAGTTTTTACCAACTGGCAAATGCACTACTAAATAGTAAGCAAATTCTGGTAAGTGAATCAGGAACAGGGTATAACAGTAGCTATTTTCATAAAGTAATTAGCATAAAAATTTCTAGAACCTCAAAACATAAATAAGTTTTCAGGTTCAAATAAAATAATTAAGAGTTTAAAAGAACAAATAAATACCTTGATTACCTCCACTTAGAATTAATGATATATTTAGGACAGATAAATATATTTATTCAGAGTAAATTAAACATCTGTTATTCTATTGCAAAGTAATTGTTGTCAAGAAAAATATATATGTGTGCATATATTTAAAGCAATTTTTTATTTTACTCCATTCTGTTGAGCATCAGAATTAACTCAATTTTATTTTTATTATTTATTTTGAGATACAGGGTCCCACTCTGTCACCCTGGATGGAGTGCAGTGGCATGAACACGGCTCACTAAAGCCTCAACTTCCTTAGCTAAAGTGATCTTCCCACTTCAGCCTCCTAAGTAGCTGGGACTACAGGCACACACCACCATACCTGACTAATTTTTTAAATATTTTGTAGAGAAATGGTCTTGCTCTGTCACCCAGGCTAGTCTCAAACTCCTAGGTTCAAGAAGCCCTCCTGCCTCAGCCTCCCAAAGTGCTGGAATTACAGGCATGAGCCACTGCACCTGGTCTAATCTAATTTTATTTTAAAGTGTGTATTTCACTAATGCTATCCAACTGTAATGTGGGGCTTCATTAAGTCAAGAACAGTAACCAAGATGCTTCAAATGGAAAAAAAAGTATTTCTGATATATTTAGAGGGTACAGTCAACATAGCATTAAAATGAATTGGATGTGGAACTTGAAGGATGAATCATCAAAAGATGAGTCTCACCTTTTGAGGTGCATACAAATAAAAGATACATTTATAGATATGGAAGGCAGGAAACATTTTTCTCTTTGAGTATCTGTATTTTACCTGAAAATTAGAAAACGAAGTCATGTGTTTTGAGACATGGAGGATCTGGTGGAACAGGGTGTCTTAGTCAGCTCAGTCTGCTATAACAAAAGATCATAGCCTGGGAGGCTGAAACAAAAGAAATTTATATCTCACAGTTCTGGAGGGTGGAAATGCAAGATCAAGGTGTTAGCTAATTTGGTTACTGTGAGAACTATCTTCCTGGCTTGCCAATGGCTGCCTTTTTACTGTGTCCTTACATGGCAGAGATACAGAAAGAGCTCTGATCTCTTATTCTTTTTATAAGGACACTGATCCTTGGGGGCGCCCATGTCATGGCTTCGTCTAAACTGAATTACCACTCAAAGTGTCCACTTCTGATATTATCATATTGGGGATGAGGGCTTCAACACATACACTTTCGGGGAAAGCAAGTGTTCAGTCCATAACATGGAGTAAATATTTAGAACAACAATTGTTAGGAACTTTGGAGAAAGCTCAGCCTAGAGACTTCTGGAATGACCACAAAATGGTGTGAAGTATCCAGTTGAGGTTGCAGGTCATAGTTTCTCAGTGGCAACAATAAGCACATTCTTGAGGTCTTTTCTAGAAGTGTTCATGGGACAAAGATATTTGACCTGAATAGATTTTTAGAATAGGTATGACAAAAGGAGTAAGTGGAAAGTAATTGAGAGTTGAAAATGATAAGACTTGAAGAAATGTATACTGTCTTCATATCAATATTTATTTATTTACCCTGACAGAAAATACAAGCTTTCTGGATTAGAAAAATTCCAATTATTTACTCACATAACAATCTTAGCTCTGATACCCCATGCCCGAGTTCCTCAAGCGGCAACAGAGTGAGGGTCAGACAGTGCCTCGTATACATGGCTTGTACCAGAGGAGATCATCTCTGTAATTACGAACCATGGAATCTATGGATGGCAGCTAGCACTTTTACCTCACTTGAGAGTAATCTTTATTCGGAATGTAAAAGGCATCCTCTCTGAGGAAAGGAGGTAAGGTTCTTGGGTAGGTTTCATTTTTAATGTAAATAAATGGCTCTAGGAGAGTTGTCTCTAAATCTCTCTAGAGGTTTCTTTTGACTCTCAAGATTTGTTTTCTATTCAAACGTTTTTTAGTCAAGGGGCCAGTAACCATCAGAGCCCTGATGATAGAGAAACATGACAATATTGATGAGGCATTGTTTACTGACCACGTGGTATTAATGCGGGTCCTATGGTAATATGAATGGTGCAGTTTATGGATCAGATTTTTCACGCAAAGTGCACGTGTCTCAGTCCATTTTGTCTTGCCATAAAAATATATGGGACTGGGTAGCTTATCAAGAGAAAAGATTGCTTTGTTTCACAACTATGAAGGCTGGAAAGTTCAAAATCAGGCTTTTGAATCTGGTGAGCCTCAGGCTGTTTCCATTCACGATAGAAGTTGAAGGAGACCCCACTTGTGTAGAGCTCACATGGGGAGAGAAGAAGTAAGAGAGTTGGGGAGAGGTTTCAGGCTCTTACTAACAACCGGCTCTAGTGGGAACTTACAGAGCAAGAACTCACTCACATTAATCTATTCATGAGGGATCTGCCCTCAGGACCCAAACACCTCCCAATAGGCCCTACTTCCAACACTGGGGATCAAATTTCAACATAAGGTGTGGAGAGAACAAATATCCAAACGATAGCAGCAGGTGAATGTTACCTGAATTGAGGAGGGTGAGCACTAACAAAATTAGAAACTGGGTGGGCTAGTCCTACAGATTCTTTAATATCTCAGAGGTTCAGAAATAATTTTTAAAGCCCTTAAAGAATATGTTGCCATGCCCAAGTATAAAGAAAGTAGCGTATTCAGAGTACATGAAAGAAGAAATTTTATAAGCAAGCAAGAAATGATCATTGAAAGCCCAAAGAACTTACATCCGTCCCCTACCCCCACTACCTTTGAATAGATTTCATTGGAAAATACACAGCTTTCTTTAAAAAAAAAATCAAAATGAAGTGGGCTCTTGGGAAAAGCCTAGTCTGAGTTAAAGCAAAGAGGAACTGAATGTGTTCTATGATGCAGCTGAGTAAATATTGTTTACCATGAAACCAGCATTCTAGAGACTACAAGTGAAAGAACAGACAAGAAAAGATCTGTAGGATAAGAAGTGAAGGTAGAGAACATTCCAAACAATCTCATAATGAGTTTTAAGAAGAATCAATAAGTTAAAGAGTTTATTTTTTAAGTGGTTGAGGTTATAGGAATATTTGATCTTAATTTCTTAGAACAAGACTCTTAAAAAATTATCTTCTGACCTAAGCAACTTGAGTTAATGTTTGTTAAGCAGTTATTTACAATCTTATAATAATTTCTTCAACGTTCAAATTCATTTGTAAGCAAGTACTCAGAAGAGATAAAAGAATGGTAGACATTCGTGTTGAAGACACTGTAGAAAGCATCTCCACACGCAGCAGATCTGTGACTGTGGGCAGTGAGGAGGGTTCTGAGAGAAAACTCCTAGAAGCTGGGTTCCGGATGAGGAGGAGCAGGGAGACCTCTCTCAGGTCAGGTTTGTCTCTCAGTCTTGCACAGATATTTAACTAAAAATCAAATAAACTGGAGAAACCACTACTATTTTACTATTTTTCCTCCTTTGTATTTCTTTCTCCTTGGGTTTCACTTGCTCTTTCTTCTCCCTTATTTTTTGCTTCCTACTTATCACTCTTCATCCTTCATCCCGTCTTTTTCTTTCTCCCTTCATCACCTTTTTTTTGTTTGTTTTTGGAGATGGAGTCTTGCTCTGTCGCCCAGGCTCCAACACAGTGGTGAGAAATAGGCTCCCTGCAAGCTCCGCCTCCCGGGTTCCCGCCATTCTCCTGCCTCAGCCTCCCGAGTAGCTGGGACTACAGGAGCCGCCACCACACCTTGCTAATTTTTTTGTATTTTAAGCAGAGACGGGGTTTCACCATGTTAGTCAGGATGGTCTCGATCTCCTGACCTCCTCGTGATCTGCCCGCCTTGGCCTCCCAAAGTGCTGAAATTACAGGTGTGAACCCCTGCGCCAGGCTTTTTTTTTTTTTTTTTTAACTTTTTTCATTTTCTTCTTTCTCTTTTCTGGAACATTGCTGACCACCTCCCATAAAAAAGGAAGAGTTGTGTTCGACCCTTTCAGCCTGTTCTGGTCCAAGGAGTAATATGCTTCTCAGAGGCTCTCTACGTGCTCTATTTAAAAATCTGTATTTCCAATAACTGCTGATTGGCCATAATTCATGTGACCCTGTTCTGAGATATTGGTCAGTAGGTGGAAGAAGACTGAAGTGTTATGAACGGGTTCATAATTTATTACTGAGTCCCAGTTTAAGAGAATGATAGTACAAGTGGCAGTGTTAGAACCTTGATAATTAAATTTATAAGGCAAATTCCTCTAGATTACTCATCTGTATCAATTCTTCTTTTGGCAAATGGGTTTCTGATACTAATGTACAACCTTGAATCACATTTCTTTTAATTAAGATCCTTACCCCTACTTTCATCCATACTGCAGAACAGGCAGCTGCGTGCTTATTCAATTTACTCAGAACATGGCCCATCTAAACAATGCTGTGATAATCATTGAAATGTGAAATAACACAAAATGTACATTGGCATGCAATAAAACATCTAATACTCTTCCCCAAAAGTCTTGCTGAAAACTTAAATGTTTAAGGTTTTTTGTCTTTGATAAAGTAAAAGTTTTTTTTTTTTTATGTTTANAATGTACAACCTTGAATCACATTTCTTTTAATTAAGATCCTTACCCCTACTTTCATCCATACTGCAGAACAGGCAGCTGCGTGCTTATTCAATTTACTCAGAACATGGCCCATCTAAACAATGCTGTGATAATCATTGAAATGTGAAATAACACAAAATGTACATTGGCATGCAATAAAACATCTAATACTCTTCCCCAAAAGTCTTGCTGAAAACTTAAATGTTTAAGGTTTTTTGTCTTTGATAAAGTAAAAGTTTTTTTTTTTTTATGTTTACTTGAGAAAAAGAGAAAAATACCCCAAAATGAATTGACTGAGAACAGTAAAACTCATCCAATTTAGGGTTTTAAGTGTGGATTACTAAATTTTGGTTTATGTTTTATTTGATATTTTTAGTACTTCCTATTTAAATTAATCAACTAACAAGATCGCCCCAAATTTTCATTGTAAAACAGGGCATATGAAATTAGACGAAAATAATGAGTTTCAGAAACTATTTTCACTTTTGCTTAGTGTCATTTTAGTTCAAGTTTTGGGCAGAGATTCAGGCCAGTTCTTATTTTATCTAAACTAGTGCATCCCGAATCATAATGCTAGCAACCAGCTGTGTTGATTCACTTGCATTTGGTACATGTTTTATTGGGTTGCAGAGGAAAAGAATTTAATTTTATTATGTGCTCAAACAAGGGTACTTTTTAAGTCAAAAACAGCACAGGACCATGTCTTATTTTTGCCACACTTCTTATGACAGTAATGAATGATCACGTTATTTGCATTTTTTACACTAGTCCACAACTAATTTGAAATAAACTTTTTTCCTTACTAGAATATAAAATAGAACTCTTTAATCTGTTTTATTATTTAATAATTTAAAATATCAAATTAACAGTCTCTTCCTTAAGTTATTGGTTAGAAGAATATGTTAAAAGATGCCCAAAATGACATTATATCCTATTATAAAGTCATCTGTCCTGTTATTTTGGTTTACATGCAGCCAAGAAAATATAATGAAAATGTGGAGATTGACAACATATGAGTTCAATATATAAACACACACACACACGTACAGGTACACACACACCATTCGGTGTTAGTTAAGTATCAGTCAATTTGTTTCCACATTATTGAAAAGAGACATCACTTTCAAATTGACTTTATGCATAAATTCAGCTGACGTTGATTCATTTGTAAATAAAACGTAGAGTGAGCTAAATAACTGGCAATATCTCAGAATATTTTACCTCACCATGTTAATTTAAGATACAATTTTGAATGTGTTTGACCATGGAAAATCACCTGCTCTATTAGATGCTCCATCTACACATCATATTTGAGACTAACTCCAATTAAATTCTAATTAAATCCAATAAAATTATACTGTGTTCTTCAGATACCCCAAGATTGAAAATTAGGTAAACTTCTTCTAAAAATAAATGCAAATATGTATATAGGTGAGCGTTTCCATGATATAATCTAAATAAACTGGAAAGCCTATTAAGTTAGATTCTATACTTTGTAGTACTTCAAAATTTCCTATATTATGTTCATAACAAAAGTTATTTTAATTACCTTGATATATAGGACTAGTCTGCATAGGAACAAGTCGGTTCCTCCAGAATTGTTTCATGTAAATACATTTCTGAAACCTCAGCTAACACATATTATATTCTCATTTTATTTTTATGATAACAAAAGCATGCGTACCTGTTTGATAAGCAAATGATACATATTATATAATGCATAATTCAGCATTTTAATATCAAAATAAGAATCTTTACATGATGCAATTAGGACTCAGAATCTAAGAATGTAAAATAATAAAAGCAGTGTATCTTGTTACTGAGCAGGCTCAAACTGTAAAATTATTCATTTCTTGTCAAATTACTAACATATTAAATAAACCACTATTAAGAAAACAGTTTTTTCCATGCATATAAATAATTCTAAATACTTTTCTCTTCACATTTTTCAAGTCTCAGTCCTGGGAACCCGTGGTCAGTGAAGGGCAATTCCAGTAGGTGGAGTAATAGTAAAGCAAATACTCTGTGTGACGATAACTCCGCTTTTGTGGTCATTTTGGGCAAAAGTTAGCATAAATCAGATGAGGTTAATATAGAATAGAGGCAAAAAGCGTAAGTATAGATAAACACATTGCTTTGCACGGTAAATGTATGGCTGTAGAACAAAAACATATTCCCTTTAGTCTTCAATTTTCTCTGTATTTTTCTTGTGCACTTTAAAAAAGTTTCCTGGAGAAGTTGTGTTTAATACAAAAGTCTGAGAGACTAGCTCATTATCAGCAGCACCAAATTTGACAGAGAGCTCCTATGCAATGTGTTGGGGGAAATCAGAAAGGACAGGCTCAGGCAACTTCAACATTGGTATTAGGGTCGTTTGAGACTTCAGAGGGAGGCTTTTCTAATAAGGTCATGGCCTTGCCAACCCACACTTCTTTAGCCTGGTCAGAGCCTTCACTGTCCTGTGCGGAAGCATGACAGAGAGATCTTTGCCAAGGAGAGGGGAGACAGAGACACACACACACACACAAAGGATGGATGTTCTCTATACATCTAATTTTGTTTCTCCTAGGAAGCATATTGAGCTTCACCAGAAGTTTATTTACCAAGCAAATATAGATAAATATAAAAATGTTAATTTATTTTATATCTATTTTCAAAACTGAAGAAAAATCTACATTTTACACTTGACTGCCATCTTCCATGATTCAGAGCAGAAGTCTCCCCACCCCACACCTAAACTCTGGTCATGAAATCTTACACAGAGCTCCACTTGAACAAGTAAATATGTGTCTGGTGCCAAAAGGAAGGCCCGGGATCACTCCTGGAACGGACGGCAATTTACAAGGTCTCCTGTGTGCTTTTTAGTTCTTGTAGGTAAATGTAGAGACTAGTCCTCAGCATGCCAGAATATTCTGGTTTAGAATCGTAAAGATCTAATGGCTAGCTTGTTTTTATGTTTTTTCTTTAGCCTGTGAAGCGAAGTACGTTAGTTAATACCTTGAAATCTAAATTACATATACTCCTGTAGTCACACCCAGAAACATAAAGCACCTTCAATCTTTTTATATTTTCAAAGCATTACAAATAAATAATTGAGATCAATTGAAAAAACATGCATTTCATTAGTCTAAATGTTGCTTCTTTGTGTTATGTCTGACATTGTCCATTAACCGGATAAATAAATGTAGGCATTATTTTACCAAATATGCACAAATGGGAAAACATTATTATAAACCATGGATCCCATATTCTATAATAATCATTTGTTATCAAATATTTTCCTTTAATATGGTTTAACAACATTATAATTCTGTTTCATCATAGAAATAAAAAAGATGATGAAATAGTTAACTAGTATTCTACTGAAATTACTCAAAAATAAACTTCAAATACTTAAATTCATCTTCTCACTTTTATTCTCTTTATCTCCCTGTATGTACCTTCACTAATTTAGGGGAAATATATAGGATGTGGCTTGTACACTTCTACAGTCTGTCTGAATTTACCTCACTGAGACTCATTAGACAAATGAGCATAAGATTCCAAAAATCCAAAAGCACCTCATAATGGGCATTTACATTAGCATAATTGAATAGCACAGAAGTTAACAAAAAATGCTTTAAGATCTAAACAAAAGTAAGCCTTTAATCAAGACACTCTTGATTCTTTTTATAAATGTTAAACAGAGAGAAAACTCAGTGCTTTCATGTAAATATTTTCCACATCATAATCAACTCAAATTTTGCTCATTTCTCTTGTCTGTGTAATTCCACATCCCTCACAAGCACATAACCATTTTTGAACAGCAGATCTGTGGAATCCCTGAAGACACATTGACATTTTTTCCTAATTTTGAGGGGATAAAAAATTTATGAGTTACTACCAGGAGGATCAAAGTACCTTATCTGGGAATAGTCAATCAATTAAGTGAAATAAATTTTATTGGAATATATTGTGTTGGTGGGAAGATTCCCTCTCTCTGATTTCATACAAAGGTACTTGTGTTAGAATATTATCCCTTATGACTCTCACCAGCTTTTATTTCTGTATTTACTGAATACCTGACTGGTTGATCACAAGACACTGGCATTCTCTGACAGGTTCATATTTCTTGAATTTGTAGAATTAAAGCATTGAAAGTTTTCAATTACAGAATATTTGCTTTTCTTTTTTCTACCTCAACCAGAAGAGGCAGCTATCTTGAAAACTCAAGTTGCTTTGCAGACACAGTCTTTTCCTCAGACAGATGGGTTGTTCCAAGATATTCCCAAGTACAGAAAATGGGGATAATGTAGGAATAGGAAAGAATAATACCCAAACCTTTTTAAACAGAAATCTAAAGTGACCTATACATTTTTATGTTTATACATTTATATCCATCTAACTGACTCTTGTGTCTTCTTTCTCCATTAGCCTTTAATTTAGGAAGGAAGGAAATAAGTGCTATGAATCAACTGACACCCTCAATCCCTAGATAGTTTGAAGACATTCTGGCAACAGCTCTGCTGTTAAGTATGGTATCAACTTCGAAATACTTCCCTTGAAATAACTCAGTTTTCTTTGCTAAAAATGAGAACATTATATCAGAGAAAATTTACTATTATCTATCATATTATCTAACTAGTAGTGTCTTCTAAAATTATCTTTAACCAGAAGATAGTTGTAAAATAACAGTGCAATCAGCTGATACGACAATATTTTCCTTGATGAAGCAGCCATTTAAATGTTAAGGCCTTCTTATTAGGCCAATGTAACATTAACAGGTTGAATCTTTTCTAGTACATTTTGGTTACTAGATTATGAAATGAAGTTTTGATTATATAGTTCAGTTTAGGCTGTGCAAATAGAAGAATTCATTTTGTCAAAACATACCATACTGTGGCTTCCTGCATATGAGGCTTGAGGCTGAGGCAGGAGAATGGCGTAAACCCAGGAGGCGGAGCTTGCAGTGAGCTGAGATCCGGCCACTGCACTCCAGCCTGGGCGACAGAGCGAGACTCCGTCTCAAAAAAA
>NW_016813386.1:1527603-1534169 GCF_001698545.2 Rhinopithecus bieti
AAAAAAAAAAAAAAAAAAAAAAAAAAGCTTCAATGAAAGCATTGATAAAACAATATTATTTAAGATTATATAAAGTAGTGATAAATTAGGATGACACTCTCAGCACAATTAGAAGTATAATTTTTTAAATAATTGGATCAAACTTCTGTAATGTCTTTCACTTCAAATGGATATGCTATATTATCTTACAATCTCCTCTAGAGAAAATGGGTAGTTCTGAAAATTTTACAATCTCTACTTAAAGACAGTACCAGTAGTCTTGAATTTTAAGTAAAAATTAAAACTGGCAAAAAATTTGGTCTTATGGCCCTATTAATATATGAAGTCACAAAACTCAAGAGAATTCGCTCAACAGGAAGGAAAAAAAAAAAAAAAAACCTGCACATCTATATCGGAGACTATTGTTCAAGGATAGAAAGCAGACTTTTTCCCGTACCAATGTAAAAGATTAATGTGTTTGCGGATAGGAAAGAAATTCTAGAGACTCTCTCTTCGTAATCTCTCTGACATACAGGCACACACTTGTACAATTTTAAAGGCATAACATGGTTTAAAGTAGAATATTATATATGGCACCTTGTGACTTGAAAATGATGTTTCCAGTAGGAATGTAATACTAGCACAAAGAAAGTACATTTTGGAGAAGGAAAAAAAATCATTATGTAGTAAGATCTATCTTATCTAGATGGCAAAAGAGGTCATGTCAGTCATGAAGGACAATTCCAAACTATAGCAGCTGAGCAAAATTCCATTATAAATCATCTCAATATAACATCTCAATATACATAGAATCAATTTTACGAAGTCATCACATCGTGACCTCATTTTGATAGTGATATATAAAGTAACTGTAGACCTGGCTTCGCTACTGACTGGTACAATCAGGGATTGACGCTTCCCCCCTTTGAGTATTATTGTCCCTATCTGTAAAATATGAGGATTAGAATAGGTGATCTCTAAAGGTTCCTATGGAGTGAACATTCTGTGTTTGTTTTCCTAAAAACACAGAGAGAATGCACTCAAAGTGTTATTAATATTTCTCAATCAGCACTCTTGAATGTGATTATGTTGTATTTTAAATGAAGAATAAACAAACTATAGGTTTAGTTAAGCTACATACATCAATTATCGAGAAATATGAGTGAATTCTCCACCTGCTCAGAAAAGAAAGTCACTTACGAAAATATTTATTTAAAAGGCAATGCTTTTTGATACTGTGAAGCCTTCTAATTCAAATCTATATGACTTACTAGTTCTCAACACATATACATTACATAATAAATGTATGGGCATAAAATAACCTCAAATCATTAAGTGGTTTATCTTATAAAAGTAACTTGTATGCTTATAAAATAGTCTTCTGCTGGATTTATCAATGTCAACACTATTGACATATTGGGCTGGATAATTCTTTGGTGTGGAGAAGTGTCCTGAGTATTGCAGAATGAGTGGCAACATCCTTGGCCTCTAGATGTTACTATCAACCCCTCCCAAAAAGTTGTGGCTATCAAACATGTCTCCAGGGAAGCAAATATCTTCTAGGAAGTAAATGGTCCCTGATTGAGACCCACTGGTCCACTGAAATGCTGTCTATGTACGCATGCTATCAGGAAAGTGTTCCTTAAAATGCTGTCCTCCTAATGGACATAGAAAGTAGAATACTAGACATTGCCAACTTTAAAAGGTGGATAGGTGGCAGGGGAGGGATCAGAAATTACTTAATGGATACAGTGTACACTATGTGGGTGGTGGCTACATTAAAGCCCAAGCTTCACATACACACAGTATATCCATGTAACAAAACTGCACTTGTACCCCCTAAATCTATTATTTAAAATAAAGGTTTTTAAAGAAGTTCTCATCCTAATTTTCCAGCATATATGCTTCAATCAGTTGTAAATGTTTATTACAGTTTGTGTGGAATTCTAGCAGCATGCCAGTTAAAAAAGGAAGATTACTTCATCTTGATTTTCCTAAAACTTTGAATAAAATTATAGTGAAGCCATATAAAAACCCAAATAGGGCTTCTGCTGAAGAACTGAATTCAACAAAGTAGTTCCCTTTACACAAAACCTCCTTATTCCTGGACAGTCTTATGTTCCTGTGTGCTGTATAACTAAGATGCAGCTGATTGAATTCTATGCCCTTCTTCATGACCTCTGCACTCAAAATATTTTATTATGCTAAAGAAAATCTTCCTTTTACTACTGGTTTTGAGCCAGCAAGTTCTTTGGTTCCTAATGAAAATGCTTTATTTACCGAGAGTTTTGTTTTATTTTGCCTTCCTTGAGAATCTATGACATTCTCATTATTATTCATTTGCATATATTGAGGCTTATTTCATATATATTAATATTTTAAAAGTAAGCATGATTACAGCTACTGTGCATCTATGCCCTGGAGAATTCTATTGAGGCAAAGTCTAACTGGTATTAAACCTAGAGAGAATTATGCTGTCCATAGAGAGAATGTTATTCACTCAGAGCATGGCCACATGGTGACTTCAATCAGGTTTACTTTTCAAGTGTTAAATGGACTGAGTGACTCTAAAGGTTTTTGGATTCTGTCCAAAACTGGAGTTGTGTAGTTTCTGTTGTAAGTTCAGGTTCTGTGGTTAAATTGGAAGAATCTTTAATATGAAGAAAATAAGTCCAATTCCTAAAAGAAAATGTATTACACAAAATAAGGTTATAGTTTATTTATATGCTAGTTAGTAAAGCATGTTGCAAATCCAAAGAAGGCCATGGAGATTTTTTTCTTCTAAGCATAAAGAATACAACCAATGCTACTTATTCACTAATAAGGTTTATTTTTTTAATAGTAATGATCCTTTTTCTTTCATTCCTTACTCATCTACTGAAAAGCATCTCAAATAGTGCATTTTCTTATCAAATATATAATTTCTAAAACTTACTTGCCACATTCATTCTTATTAAAAAAAACAAATAGCAAGAATGTTTAAAACTACAATTGCTATAAATCTAAATACAGCTTAAAATAGTGAACTGAAATGTTCCCCTGCAGATTTAACTGTTATTCTCCTCACTGTCCAATTACATAGTGAGTTGAAATTACAACTGACCATTTATCCCAGCTACTATATATATTAAAATTCCACATATATTTCATAATCTGTTTTCTATTTGTCATTCGGGTATGTAACTTTTACCAAGTATTCTAAAAGTAAGGCAAAGTTAATGTTTAATGTTTTTTTGTTTTGCTTTAACCCAGGGGAAAAAAGGTTTATTTTAAAGACTACTTCTGAGTTCATATAATTTAAGGTATACAAAGAAAAGGGTTAATCAGATATTTGCAATAATGAGTTAATGTAGGTAAATAATAAAGAGAATTCAAGTTTGAATCCTGACATTACCTAGTTATAAGGAGAATTGTTCACTTTTTTTCTATCAATATTTATAGAAAAGGTAGCAGTATTACAATGGGCTACCAGCTCAGAATCAGACTGCCTGCATTTTCTTCTCTCTTCTATTTCCTTGCATTAAATCATAGGGATTTAATTAAACGCTCTGTCCCTCAGTCTCTCTAGCTTCTTTATTCTTATTTTTGTCTAACAGGTATGTGTGTCATTTAAATTAAATCACACAGTACATGTATGTTATTTTGAACAGATAAGCATAGTAAGCACTCAATAAGCATTAGCCCCATTACTATGTAATTCCCACTTTTGCTGAAAATTATGAAAATATTAATTCATCTTCAAACACCAAAATCTCATCTTAAATTAACACGTGTTGTGGGAGGGACCCAGTGGGAGGTAATTAAATCACAGGGGCAGGTCTTTCCTGTGCTGTTCTTGTGATAGTGAATAAGTCTCACAAGATCTGATGGTTTTAAAAAGGCGAGTTTACGTCTCAAGCTCTCTTCTCTCGCCTGCCGCCATGTGAGAGGTGCCTTTCCCCTTCTGCCATGATTGTGAGGCCTCCCCGACCACGTGGAACTGTGAGTCCATTAAACCTCTACTTTTTGTAAATTGCCCAGTGTTGAGAATGTCTTTCTCTATGAGCAGCATGAAAACGGACTAACACAGACAACGAAATATATTATGTAAGGACAATCATGCGAATTATTGTGCATTTTGTCACAAAATATATATTTATTTGTATATTTCAACACAACTTTAATATTTAATGAATACTTTTCCTCTACAGAGAGTAATAGATTCTCAAAATGAAAATCAATTATTGTAACTTAGTTTTATTTCTAGTTGTTTATAAATCATGAAAATAAATGTTTATCTTAAAGCCAGTTCTGAATAAAGAAGAGCAGAATATGCTAACCAAAGTATATCATTTGTCATAGAGATTACTTTGAGCTGAAGACAATTGAAAAGAAGCTGATACAAAAAACTCTTCCCCCCCAACCCTGTTTGCAAGGCATACATTTATAAAGGTGTCCCTTCTCCCCGTTATACTGGGAAGGACAAAAGTTGGTCAGCAAAGACAACCTTAGACCCTTATTATCCTGAAGACTTATTTATCCAGAGGAATCTGTGTAACGAACTTTATTATCCTTTGTCTACCATTAGTTCCCCTTATATTTGCCTTGCCGCAATTTGTTGCCTCTAGAGACGTAAGGTCCTTTGCCTTTGTCTTGTCACATCTCTAAAATTGAATTATCTTTTGTTGAAGATGACATATAAGCTGATGTTCTAAGTCTTTGAGAATTGCTTATTGCCTGGGTATCTCCTATATATATATGAAATTAATGTCAATAAAACTCTTGTTTGTTTTTTTCTTGTTAATCTGTCCTTTGTTATAGGGGTCCCAGATAAAAATTCAGAACGGTGGAGGACGGTTTATTTTTTTCCCCTGCATATACATAGGTATAATCTCTTTACCTTACTTTCAACTATAATATACACTAAAAATTGTTGGCATCTCTTGCATTGTTTCTGCTTGTCTGGAAACGTTTATGTATTTTGTAATTTAGTCTTCACAATGCCCTCATAATTTCGATATTACTATCCTGATTTATGGTATAAAAAAAAAGAACCCACAAGTTCTAGGAGGAAAACTATGATGCAAAATCAAATCCATGTGATTCTTACCATATTATGGCTTGAGTGAAATGACAGCCTTAAGTTTCAAGGAGCCCTCTTACTTGAATGCATGTATTTGCTTGAAGACTTGATCCAGGGAAAGAAGATAGAGAAAGATAAATACAACTTAAAACAGAAAAAGATAAGTATCCCCAATTTTCATGGCACATAGAAGCAAAGTAAAATTAGCCTGGGGTGACTTTCTGACTTTTTTCACCTATTTTTAACTCACCACTCCAATTTATCAGTCTCTAAAATATTCCTGTCTGAAATAAAGATGTGGAGGGAATGGAATCTTTGAAAGTAGCTGAGACATGTGCCAGGGGCTGTGCTAGGAATGATATCATTAACTACATGTTATAAAAAGAAAACCTTGGGGGAGATAGGGAGACTGAGGCTTAGAGAGATGAGGAAATTTACCCAAAGGCTTGGCAAGTCGAGCTGACATTTGAAAGTGATTCTGTCTAACACTAAAACCCAAACTTTGGAAGTGGAAATTTGTTCTTTTCAGTAAACTAATTTAAGGATTTTCTGGCCCTGTGCACATAGATCCTTATTTTAAAACAAAAATGGTCGATAAAAATAATTGTATTTATTCTCTGTAACTCATAGTCACATCCCTTCATTAACCAGCAGTGGAATTAGATACATTGATTTCTGAGTTAAACTCTGATATCTTGAATGAAAATTAATATGTAATAAATATTTTTACACTATTTGAACTGTAACTTTATGCTATTTAATTCAACTTCAAAATACTAATACATAGGAGTATTAAATACCATTTGCCATGACGGTTTACAATTTCTAGTGCAAAAAAGAAAATTATGAATCATTGCTTTGCTTAGTGGAGTCCTTCAAAAATATCAAAGATATTTCAAAAGATGAAGTAAGTGTTACTTTTTTAAGAGATAAGCTAAAATATTATCAATGAAACAAATTCACAGTAAGAGCAGCTTACAGTGGGAGGCTGAGGATTAAAATTTCTCTCATTATAAAGGATTCTCAGTAGGAAGCTGGGTTATTTCTGAGCTTAGTACAATACAGATGAAGCCTGACATGAACCTATAAGCAGTAGCAAAAATGACTTTGGATAAGGTTTAACTTTGCAGTAATTTGCAACTACCAGATCAATATTTCAAGGAAGGCATTGAATTCTACTTAACCTATTTCTGGTTTCTGAAAAATATCTAAATATGTAAAAGTTTAAAAACATAGAATACAATTATATATACATTTATAACTATTGTCCCCACTGTAGGTATCTTCCAAATAATTGCTTTATATTATAGTCATGTATTGTAATGACTGTAACATTCTTTTTCTTAATTGAAGTTGGTTCTCTGTTGTATTTGTGGCTCATCTCTTCAGTAGGTGTCAAAAAAAAAAAAATCCAAGAAAGCAGTCATAGATGTATAGTCTACACCATGTGATTAGCACACACTTGCTGAATAAATGAATGAATGCATGAACCAGTCCTAGATTTTTTTTTTTTTTTTTTTTTTTT
>NW_016813386.1:1534199-1545335 GCF_001698545.2 Rhinopithecus bieti
CATTTTTGTTTTTTTTTTTTTCTTTTTTTTTGAGACGGAGTCTTGCTCTGTCGCCCGGGCTGGAGTGCAGTGGCCGGACCTCAGCTCACTGTAAGCTCCGCCTCCTGGGTTTACGCCATTCTCCTGCCTCAGCCTCCGAAGTAGCTGGGACTACAGGCGCCCGCCACCTCGCCCGGCTAGTTTTTTTTGTATTTTTAGTAGAGACGGGGTTTCACCATGTTAGCCAGGATGGTCTCGATCTCCTGACCTCGTGATCCACCCGTCTCGGACTCCCAAAGTGCTGGGATTACAGGCTTGAGCCACCGCCAGTCCTAGATTTTTAAGACAATGTTTTGAAATGGAGATGTTCTTTTCAAGGTGAAATTTGAACTACAAATCTGTGAATAATTTGATTTGATCACTTAAATATTTATTTCTGTAACATTAATCTTACCTGTTTCCCCAAAGTAGGAGAAGTAATAATTAAGTTAGAACTAATAAGCCAGAAACACGTCCTGTAGGCGCACAGGAAAAGCAGTAATCTTTCTTTATATTTTGTTACTCCTATCTTGCTTGCAACGTAAAATGGCCTAGCACCTGCTCAGACTTGAGAGAGAGTTCATTAATATTTAATTTAGACGACTAAAAGGGAAAACATTATTTTATGCAAAATTATCTTTTCTCCAAAATGATTTCCTTGTTTTACAAAATGCCACAAAACTTCCACACAGATTTTCTTTTACCTAGCACCAATAAGACACATATTTTTTAAAAAACAAGTTTTATGTACTTTTTCAGCTTTGTTTTCAGCTTTGTTCAGATGTGATTGACAAAAAAAAAAACAATTATTATTATTTAAGGTGTACAATAAAGTATTTTGATATAAGTATATCTTGTATAATGATTCCCAAAATCAAAGTAATTAACGTCTACATCACTTGACACAGATAGATTTTTGTCGGGGTGGGGGGGAGTTTTTTTTTTTTTTTTTTTTTTTTTTGGCTGAGGACACTTAATATCTATCTACTCATTTAATAAATTTTAAATCTATAAAACATACAGAATGCTTCATGAATTCACATGTCATTTTTGCGAAAGGGCCATACTAATCTTTGTATCATTCCAATTTTAATATATGTACAGTTGAAGTGAGCAATAGTCCTCTTTTTTTGTGAAAGGAAATCCTCCTTCTTTAGAAAATCTGCTTTTTTGGTAATATTGAGATTTCAATAATATTGACTGAAACTTATTGCCTACGAAAATCTTTTAAACGGAATCTTAGAATTGATGAGATATAAACTTGGTGAGGCCATCATCTCTATGAAACATTATAATAAATATTAAAATTACAAGAGACATTCGATGAAAAGAAGAGCCCAGTAGCAGCAATAAAGATGACATCATAGACAAACAGATCTGTAGCAAAACTGTCAACAGCAATAATGGGAGCCAGAAGACAGTGGAGTGATTTCTTCAGAATGACAGAAAACACAGCTATCAACCTAGATTCACTGGCACAACAAAACTATCTACTAATATTGAAAGTAAAATAATGATATTTTGCAATGAACTAGGCTTGATTTTACACTAATATTTCTTACCCAAAGAAATTTCTAAATTATATATCTCAGGGAGAAAAAAAATCCCGAATGGTCTGTGTTGCAAGAAATAACAGTGAAAAAAAAAATTGTATGGTAAAGAAGTGAAAATACAGGGGTTTGAGGTGAACATGAAAATGCCATCTACAAATCTAGAGGCCAGAGCAGATTCTTCCCCAGCAGCCCTTAGAAGGAAACAGCTTGCTGACACCTGGTTTCAGACTTCTAAGTTCTGATTGTGAGATAAGAGATTTATGTTGCTTAAGCCATGAAAAAAGGAAAAAAGGTATGAAAATCAAAATAAGTTATTTTATACAATGATAAAATAAAAATAATGTAAAATATGTTTGGCTAAAAAGAAGGAACTAAAATCATGAAATCTAGTCTGTTTGTGAAACAGACTAGGGTTGATCTGGTTGAAAGGGTTCTAAGGTCTTTTGATCATTCATATGGTGATTGAGGTCAATATTAAAGAGTGAATTGAAAATAAGAGCCGGAACTCAAAACTTTCATAGTTTACAAAGTAAAATCAATGAAAATAGTGGAAAAAAAAGAACCATTTCAGTTGATACATAAAAGGAAAGAAGGGAGGAAATCAGATGATAAAAAGGTAGGAAAAGTATAAAACCCTAAATAAAATAGAGGTATGTCAAAATGTATCAAGCATCAAAAGGACTATACTTGTCAATTAAACAAAAACATAGATTGTGGAAAATCAAACAACATTTTACAATATGCTATTTACGAGCAGTATACAGAAAACATAAAGACCATAAAAAATGTTTAAATGCAGATTAGAACAAGAAACCCGAGTGGATATATTAACATCAGAAAGAAAGACTTTAGGACAAATACATATAAAGGAAGGTGAGGTGTGAGTCACTACATAATGATAAATGTTCAGTTAAATGGAACCCTATGGCAATTCTATATTTGTTTACAGCTATTAAAATAGCAGTGTTAGGAGAGCTAAAGCCAGGTGTTCTAAAATTTAAATAGTAATGTCTAAGTAGTTTATTTTCCTCTTATTTATCCAAAGTAGAACAGCAAACTCTCTAATGCTGGTGAGAGAATTTTGCGCCTCAATTCTTCAGGGATTAGATTTCTTCTACATCATTTGTTGGTCACACTTAGGTATAGTTTTCATCATCATGGTCCAAGAAGGTAGAATTTCATGTCCTATGCTGTAAACTAGAAGGGACAATGACGAAGACAAAAGGTCTCTGCCAAGGATCTTTCAACAACTTTGAAAAGATGCTGTATTACACTGCTTAGATTCCATTAGCCATATCTTAGTGATGACATCATGTATAGGTGCAAAGGAGGCTGGCAATGGTCATCTGTACAACTCCTATAATATTGAAGTAGAGACAAGCTGGGTGGCGGGGAGGACAGCCAGCAGCCTCTGCTTCAATAATCTCAAAATATAGAAATAAAAATGGATAGAACTGCAAGGAAAAACTGAAAACCACTACCATAGTGAAAGATTTCAACTTTCCTCTCTCAAATACTGAGAAGTTAAAACCACAAAAATATTGGTATGTATATAATACTATATACACAGTATTATACTGCATACTATATACACAGTATTATATATATATATATAATTATCTAGCATGGTAGTTATATATATTTGTATATAATAATTATCATGCTAGATTAAAAGATATATATAATCTCTACATGTAGTACTCTGAAACTATTGAAAAATGTGTTTCCTCAAGAATAGAGTACACTCACAAAGTTGGTCAAATACTAGGTTATGAATGCAATAGATATTAACAAAATTTCAAAAAGTCTGTGTCAATTAGATCATGAATAAAATTTAAATGAATTATATAGTAATTATATTTATTAATAATGTAAATGCATATGCTTAGGAATTGTCTTCTAAATATTAATATTTAATAGATCAAAAGTCTATAGAATTTTAAAATAAGTATGTATGTATAAATGCATATACTTAGAAATTTTGTCTTCTAAATATTAATATTTAATAGATCAGTGTTGGGGTCCACGTGTTTCCTAAACAAAGGAATGAACACACAAGACAGCACAAGACAAGACAAACATGGTGGCCGCCCCGAAGGACACGCTCGGCTTTATTTTATACAGTCGTTTGTGGAATGTTACCAAGTCACAAGACACATTGTTGTTTTTCTGACCTTTCCCTGACTTTCTGGATTTTCAAGATGTTTACACATAAACAAGCCCCCGAGGAGAAATCTGCTGTTTGCAGCTGGCTCCTTTGTCCTCTCTGTTTGCAGGGAAGGAACGCCCTGCTTCGTTTGCAAGAGCAGGACTTACCGGGAACGTCTCGTTTGCGAGCACGTAGTCCTCTACAGATCAAAAATAAATAGAAATTTTTAAATAAGTATATGTGTGTGTGCGTATTTCAGGCCTTAATAAACAAAGTGAAAACAGTTCTTCTGCTATTAAAAAAAATGGAAATTCTCAGAAATTCAATGACATCACAATTAAAAATAAATGAAGCTCAAATATTCCTGAAAAAAAAAAAAAAAGACTGAATCAGTTATTTTAAATATTCCAAAAGTGAATCCTTGGACCAAAATGTTTTCTGAATAAATTATAACCTTAAAAGAGATCATTTAAGTCATACCTAAATTTTACTAAAGAGTTAAAATGAAGGAATATGATGCAAGTCATTATGTGAAGTTGGTGTAACCTTGTTATCAACACCAGAAAAGGATATAATGAGAAAGGTAAACTAAAGATCAATTCTCCTTGTACATATAGATACAAAAATTCAAAACAAAATTTTAGTTAACTGAATCGAGCAGTGCATGAAAACGTACTACATCATGTCTACGCTTGGTTTATTACAGAATTACAAGGGTGCTTTCTAACTAAAATTTTTTTTAAAAAGTAAGTACATTATCATATTAAGAGGCCAAAGGAATAATTAATTTAATAAATGCAGGTTTATTTAGTTCTTAATTCGATTTTTAAAAATAGAGACGGGGCCTCACTCTGCCAGCCAGACTGGAGTGCAGTGGCACTATTATTGCCACTGCATAGCTCACTGCAGCCTCCAAACACTGGTCTCAAGTGACCCTCCTGCCCTGGTCTCCCAAATAGCTAGGATTACAGGAATCCACCACTGTGCCTGAATTATTTTTTGAAATTATTTGTAGATATATCCAATACAGTAAGACATGAGAAATAAATAAAATTTATATGGATTAAAATAAAAGAAATAAAATCACCACTATGCAGGGATTATATGGTTGCAAACTAAATCTAAAATAATATTCATTAAAATTATTGGCATAAAACAGATATTAAGAAAGCTGCTGAATGTAATATTAACGTAAAATATTAATTGTACTTCAGGAGAACTAAAATAATACTTGGAAAATGTCTTCTAAAGAAAAATATTGGACATCATTCACCATGGTAGTTACAATATGTCATCTCTAGATAACCTAATTATAGTAATATATGATTGCAAAAAATTAAAATTGATTGTAAGACATTTAGGAAGACACAGATAAAAATATATAGTGTTTGTGGATTGAAAGGGTCTATGCAGTCATGTCTCTCCAAATTTACTATATATTCAATTAAACTACTCAAACATTTTCAGCTGATGTTTGTAAAACTTTTGGGAATTGCAAGGCACAGGATTAGCCAAAAGACTCGTGAGGAAGAGAAGCAATTTTAAAGGATCTTCTTTAATCAATTATCAAGATGTTTTAAAAGACTAAAATATTTAAATTAATATTGTGTTAGATTAGGAATAGACAAAACAGCTCCAAAATAAATCTGTAACTCACTGAATTAAAGGTCATTTAACATATGATAGAAGAATCACTGCAGTCATTAATAAATGGTCAAAAAGAGAGACTGTTTAATTAGTGACACAGACAACTGATTAGGCATTAAAAAGAAAAAAAAAGAAAAGAAAATTGGGTCCCTAACTCACAAGTTCCACAGCAATCTACTTCAAATAACAATAATAATAAAACCTTTAAAAGGTGAGATAAAATAATTTCTTATTGGTTTTGGGGTAGAAATAATATGTCACAACACTAAGTATTTACTAATTGAACCATATTAAAATTTAAACATATGTTCACCAAAAATCTCTTTAAAGTGTGAAAAAGGAAAACATAAATTTGGAAAAGATATTTGCAGCACATATAAGATATTATTAAGGTATTATTATTATCCAGTATATTTTTCAATGTACAAAACATTATGTTTTATAGAGTGTCTCTAAACAATAACCAAACAAGAAAACCAAATGAATAAATGCTGACACTGCATTACTAATTAAGTATATGCAAAGCAAGAGTATAATGAAGAGTTTATACTCATAAGACTGCCGATACTTAACAATTCCACACATGATGGAAACAGAAAACTATGTCCACTGCTAGTGGGATAAATTGACATAATTACATAAGAAACAAATGTCATTATTTTGTAAAGTCATGCATGTAAATTCTTAAGCTAGCAAATGCACTTATAGGATTAGACAAATTGATGCAAATGTGCATTAGAGAACATGTACCAGAATATTTACAGCAGAATCATTTGTATTGGCAAAAAATTGGAAACAGCCCCAAAGCATTAGAAAACATGAATAAATATAATGCATTGTAAGATATTGGCATTAAATAAAAAAAGTCATAGCAATAACATGGATGAATGGATGAAACTTAAGAATGTTGAATAATTAAATATAAAATAAAAGCATCAAAACTCCATAAAGTATGAAAATATTTTTAAAAGCTCAAAAGAAGTAAAATTAATAATACATTGTATAAGAATGCATACATCTGAGTTTTAAAAAATTCAGATTAGTTTCAACTATAATGAGAGACATGACTATGAAATGGGAAATCAGTAATGATAGTGGTTTTATTAATATCTATTTTTATTTTGTTTTGTAATTCATAAATTTGTTACATATATTCTTGTTTCAAATAATGCATAATTGTTCTAGGATGAGCAAATGCAAAATGCTGCTGATACTAATTACAGCTACTTGTATTTTTTTTTTGTAAAAAAAAAAGGTATAGTTACAAAATCATAACTATGAAAATATTTTAATGATTTTTCTTTACCCTGCCATCAATAATTGATGATAGTTCATCTACTTTGTGTGAATTAAAATAAAGACTTCAGTTAAAATTAATAATACACTTACATAAAGGAAAAAAAGGGAATGCATGAGGGCCTTGAAATTAAGTTTTAGATTCAAATTATATTTCCTAAATTAATATCTCATGTCATTGGATCGAAGTCTGACTATCAAGTTGGAAGCAAGAAGAATGCTTCTTTCCAAACAAAAATTTCCTAAGTGTCAGCAAAATGTCCAAACCATCTATTTCATATTGATGTGCTTTTTAAAACTTCCCTCTTCAAATCAAGGGCATTTCTTTGTCCCAGATTTAAGGAGCAGATGAAATATATTCTAATAGATTCATATCATAAATCTCTAGTGTCTAAATAGACCTGAAGAAACATCTATCTGTCCTGATCAGTATCTCCAGAGGCTATTATACTCCCATTTTAAAAAAATGTCATCTGTGTGGAGCCCATCTCAGTCTCCAGCTTGTCAGTTCAAGAATATTAGAATACTTCTTCAGTTTTGCTCATTAAGATGTATATCTTTTATGCTTCATGAAAAGCATTAATATTCAAAAAATCCAGGGAAAATGCCATACGGCAAGTGCTTAAGCTAGAGACTACTACTATGCCAAACATTTGGAGCTCCCCAATTACTACTGGACCCTATTTTTGTCTGGCAAGCTATGTTATAAAACAAGTGACATTTTGAGGCTCAAGTCAGCAGCGTCAACCTAACTGCTAGTTCCAGATGACTTTGTAGCCCTCAAGGATTGCAAGATGTGGATGATTGCTCCTTAGAGGAATAGCTGTTGACAGGGCTGGTGCAACAACTCATGAATGATGAACTGAGAAAGCATCCAACTGTTCATGCAGACCTGTAAATGTGCCATACCACAACCTCAGAAAGGATTCCAGCAATTTCCCCACGTCTTATTATTTGCCTCTGACCAAGAATGACAGAGATACACAGACATCACTAGGTATATCCTGGATATGTATCACACATTCTGATCCCTTAACTTCTTTGTGTTAAGCAAAGGTATCAAACTCTTAAAACTATTACATATTGAGCACACATCTATTCCCTTTGTTGTAAACTTAATGACTAAAGACAACTCCAGCAAAGTGTAAAAACTGAAGGACAGTCTCACCAAGAGTTCACCAATGCCCTTCAGCTTCTACCCTCAAGGCTAGGAGCATGTACAATTACTTTTATTAGAACCAACCAATCAAAGGCAACATTTTAAATAAATCTGATACTTTATGAATGTATGTAAATATAAGCACACAGTAGGGATGTTTTGAGTAGCTTTAGTTGTGGAAAAAGGTTTACTTATCAATCTAAGAAGAATATAGACTGTGAAAAAAGAAGAATAACTTATTTCTCTGCTGTTAGTGCTCTCATTCTGGTAGCAATAGCTATAGTATTTACAAAGGGGTCAATGTTTATTTATGGTTTCATAAAAAACTATTTCAGCACGTTGAAAAAGAGGGTTAGTATACATACAAGAAATAGGGTGATATACTATTTGACACAGAGATGCCATTCTGTGATGTGTCTGATACAAACACCACTTTACACTGCTCTTATCTACTCAAGTATCACAACATACACTTTAAAGTAGCAGTTTGAAATTTAGCAGTTCAATAATACCATCAATATATAAGCATGATTTTATCTTCCTTACCACCCTACATATTGTGTCATCCATCTCGTTTATTTTGTATTTGCTGGTGACCTCATTGTCAGCCATTAACAAGCTACGTTATCACAGCCTGTATCCCTCATTGCCTTCTACTTCTCATGTACTTTCTCTTCTCTGCTTCCCAGGAAGGATACTGTGCTGCCCTTGCATTTACCAGCTGCTTTGTTCCTTTATGTCCCTTTGTTCCTCACTAAATTCATTTGACATCTTCTTTATTACAAAATTTCAAATAAAGAATCAATTCTACATGTGAACAATATTTGAACTGTCAAAAGACCTAAGTTGTACAAAGAAAATCATTGTCTAGTGAAGAGATTTTGTTTGTATAATAATTTATCTAATAATAAATCTTTATAATATCAGTATTTCGCTATGAGAACCTCTCTGCTAAGAAGGAAAAAATAGTCTGTGATATCTAAATATGTTTCTTGTCATCTGATCCGCTAAACTTATGCTTTGTATCTAAATGGAATTTTGTGATTGTTGTTTTCACTTATTTATTTTAAATAATTTTTCAGCCCCTCCCGTTAATTCAGTCTCTAAATAAAATAAAATGGCAATGTTTTCTAACCAAAAATAATTAATTTAGCATGTAAATGAACACCTAGTCTCCAGGACAATGAGATAACAAAACAAGAATTACACTATTGCTGCTCTGGAGGAAGTAATTGAGATGATCTGCTTTCATTCTGTTGTTATTATTTACTGTAGTTTAAAACTAAGGGAAAGGACAATTTTGCTCTGTTGCTCTATTGGTTGCTTGATGGTGGTTTTGATGAATGTAATTAATTTTATCCTAAGTTG
Organism: Rhinopithecus bieti; assembly: GCF_001698545.2. Lineage (NCBI taxonomy): Eukaryota > Metazoa > Chordata > Mammalia > Primates > Cercopithecidae > Rhinopithecus > Rhinopithecus bieti. The sequence goes on from NW_016813386.1 coordinate 1,543,390, forward strand.
TTATAAAACTTTTACAGCAGCTGTTATATGAGAATGCAAGTTTAGTTATATTTAAAGTACACTTGAAAAAAAAGTAACATATAACTTAAAAGTACGGAACATTGAGAAACTTCTCATAGAGATTACTTTTACTTATTTTCAAAAGGAGCCATAATCCTTATGTATTACTTAATCCACTGTGTGAAAAATAAATATGTGAAGCAAATAACTGTCTGATTCACATGCCAATTTGAGAGGAAATATTGGATCATACACATTTAAAAATCAAAGGTCCTGGTAGAGATCGAAAACATCATTTCCTAAAGAAAATATGTCTTAAATGTCAGCTTCTAGGTTACCTTTTAAGAAATTTCCTCTCATCCCTGATATCCTATTTTGACATGACCTTCTAAGGAAACAGGTTGTTCATACCAAGTAAATTTATTAGAAAGTAATTTACAGTGAAAATATAAAGACCTCAACAGCTTTATATGTGGATCATGCTCTAACATCTCCACTTAGAAATCCATGTTAGTCAACATTTGGTAAACATGTGTTTGCCAATAGATTATGATTTGTGATATATTTAAGAATTAAAAGTGACGAGTCTTTGCTCAGTCTCTGTTCATGTATTCAGTTGGTTAACTGATAGTACCCATTTGTACAAATAACACATTTATCAAAAACGCTTTCCTCTATAACTTTCTAAGCTTGGTATTGTTTATGCTTCTAGGAGACATGAAGTGCTAAATTAAATAACTTATATTACCTCTAGTATTCTTATATCTGTTACAATAACAATGACCTTTGAATGCATGCAATAAAAATAAATTTAAGTATGTTCATTTTATTTTGGTTTAGTAATTGAGAAATTTTGTAAAATTACTTAGTACATGCAATAAACATAATACTGAAAACATAAATAAACTGTGATCATGTCTTTGCTTGTGACAATTTAGTGGATCTTAATAACACTAATTTATTATGATCACAACCCTTTTATCTGTAAAAGGAACAGTTTAGTTAAAGAAAACTCCTTTATTGTTTGAATGTGGGAAAATACATATCCCTTTAAAGCTGACAAAGTGTGCCTAAAATGAGCAGGAATATTGGAGACAGAGAAACATTTGATTAAATCTTGAATTTGCTAGTTACATAAATTGTACCTGTGGGTCAAAATGAATCATAACATCATCCTACTCTAAAAAAAGTAGTCAAAATATGTAGTATAGACTATTATGGGAATTATATGAAAAAAGTTATATAAAAACACAGACAGTATCTAGGTATCTCAACAAATATAAGTAAATGTTTCTGCTTCCTTTATCAAAATTGCAGGCAAACATTAGACTATTTTCTCCATTTTTTTCTCAAAAAGTTTTGCTAAATATACATAACCAAATTTACTAAGATATAATTTTTATGTACAATTAAGTAGTATTAAGTATATTCACATTATTGTGCAACTATGACCCCATCAATCTCAAAACTTTTACATCATTCCAAATTGTATTTCTTCCCATTAAGCAGTCATTTATCTCCCTACAATCCCTGGTAAACACTATGCTATTTTCTGTTTCCATGGATTTGATTATTCTATACATCTTAGATAAGTGGAATAACAAACATTTGTCTCCTTATGTTTGGCATATTTTTCTTAAAATAACATTTGAAAGGTTCATTCATGTTGTAGAATGTATTAGAATTTACTTCTTTTAAAAAGCTGAATAATATTCCATTGTATGTCCATACCACCTCTTGTTTATCCATTCATTTTTGCATAGACATTTCGGTTGTTTCCATCTTTTCAGTATTATGAAAACTGTTGCTGGCCGGGCGCGGTGGCTCAAGCCTGTAATCCCAGCATTTTGGGAGGCCGAGACGGGCAGATCACAAGGTCAGGAGATCGAGACCATCCTGGCTAACACGGTGAAACCCCGTCTCTACTAAAAAATACAAAAAACTAG
>NW_016813386.1:1547989-1572980 GCF_001698545.2 Rhinopithecus bieti
AAAAAAAAAAAAAAAAAAAAAAAAAAGCTGCTATAAACATGGGTATACAAACACTTGTTGGAGACCTTACTTTAAATTATTTTTGATGTTTACCTAGAAGTGAAATTGCTGAATCATATGTAATTCCAGGTTTAATCTTTGGAAAAAACACCATATGATTTTTCACAGCAGTTTCACCACTTTAAATTCCCAACAAACATGTGCAAACGTTCCAGTATTTCCACATCCTTGCCAACATATTTTCTGTTTGTATAGTAGCCATTCCAATCGGTATGAAGTAGTATCTCATTATGCTTTTGTTTGGCATTTCCCTAATAACGCGTGACATTAATTCGTGATGTGGGTCTTTTTATGTGTTTATTGGCCATTCATGTATCTTCTTTGGAGAAATCTATATTTAAGTATTTGGCCTATTTTTAATTAGATTGTTTATTTTATTTTTGGTTGTTGAGTTTTAGGAGTTCTTTATATAGTCTAGATAGTAACCTGTTTTCAAATTTATTATACACAAATGTTTCCTTTTTTGTGAGTTGCCTTTTCACTCTTATTATTACGGGTTTTGCGCCTGATGGTACAAAAGCTTTTCATTTTGATGAAGTCTATTTTATTCTTGTCTCTTCTTTGTTGCCTGTGCTTTTGATCCCATATCCAATAAATCATTGCCAAATCCAACATCATGAAGATTTTACCTTATATATTCTTCTAATAGTTTTAGAGTTAAATCTCTTATGTTTAGATTTTTGTTCCATTTTGAGTTAATTTTTTATATAGTGTAAGGCAACTTCATTATTTTCTATGTGGGTATCCAGTTTCCCCAGAACCATTTGTTGACAACACTATGTTTTCTCCATTGAATTGACTTGTCATTGTCAAAGATCATTTGACCATGTATGTAAGAGTTTATTTCTGGGCTCTCTATTCTATTCTGTTGGTCTATGTTTATCTTTATGCAAATACTACATTGCTTTGATTTTGCAGATTTAAACTAAGTTTTAGAATTAGGGCATGAGAGTCTTCCAAAGGTTTTTTTTTTATTCCTAAGATTGCATTTGATTATTTAAATGTATATGAGATTCCATATGAATTTTAGGATAGTGTTTTTTCTATTTCAGCAAAAACACATTTGGACTTTGAAAGGGATTGCACTGGATTTGTAGATCACTTTGGGTAGCATTGGCATCTTAACAATATTACTTCTTTCAGTCTATGAACACAGGATATCTTTCCATGTATTCATGGTTTAAAAAATTCTTTCAGCAGTATTTTGTAGTTCACAATGTATCAATCGTTTACCTTTTTATCTAAGTTCATCCCTGAGTTTTATTCTTTTTGATGCTATTGTAAATGTAATTGTTTTCTTAATCTCTTTTATGAATTGTTTATAGTTAATGTATAAAAATACAACTGACTTTTATGTGTTCACTTAATATCCTACTACTTTGCTGAATTTACGTGTTCGTTTCAGCAGGTTTTTATGTGAAATTTTTTGGGTTTTATATATACATATATATACGATTACATCACCTGCTAGCATAGATAATTTTATTTCTTCCTGTCCAATTTGGATGTCTTTCATTTCTTTTTCTTGCTTAATTGGAAGTTCTGGCAAGAACTTCCAATGCTAGATTATATAGAAACAACGAAAGTGGGCATTCTTGTATTATTCTTGGTCATACAGGAAAAGTTTTCAGTCCTTCACCATGGTATATGTTATAAGCTGTGGGTTTTTCTCATATAGAACATTTATTATGTTAAGAAAGTTTCTTTCTATTTTAGTTTGTTGAGTTTTATTATAAAATGTGTCAGATTTTGCTAGATGCTTTTTATACATCAACTGAGATGATCACATATTTTGGTTTATTTTCTTTTGTTCTGCTAATGTGGTATATTATGCTGATTGATTTTTGTTTGTTGAATTATCCTTGCATTCCAGGGATAAATCCCACTTGGTCATGATGTACAATTATTTTAATATTCTGCTGAATTTGGTTTGTTGATATTTTGCTAAAGATGTCTCCGTCAACATTTATAGGATACATTGGTCTGTGGTTGTTCTTGTTTGTTTGTTTGTTTGTTTATTTGGTGTCCTCATCTGGCTTTGGCACCAGTGTAATTTCATAGAATGGATTAGAAAGTATTTCCTACTCTTCAGTTTTTTTAGAAGGATATGAGAAGGGTTGTTGTTAATTGTTCTTGAGGTATTTCATAGAATTCACTGAAGCTATCTGATTTAGGGCTCTTTCTAAGGAAAGTTCTGATTACTGATTCAATCTAGTTACTGCTTGTAAGTCTATTCCTATTTTCTATTTCTTTATATATACTTTTATGAATAATTTGTTTAGCTAATAAACAAAGTAAGCTATGAATCCAGGCAAACCAAAATTTGCTTCTAGAAAATTTACCTTTGGCTTTACGTACTTTTGTATTAGAATCACAGCAAGGGAATACATTTTTATGTGACTACTCTGTGACAGGGACTGTTAAAAATGTTGTATACATTATTTCATTTGAGTCTTCATGTTTATTATTCTTCTTCTATACTATATATGTATCCTATATGCTCTTCTACATTTATCACACACTTGCTATGTGTCTTCGAAGACATATAATTCTTTGAAACCTCATCATTTTAAATTAGAAATGTGTTTTCACCGTATTTGATTATTTTACAGATTTAATGACAGTATATTTCAAAACCTCTAGCACATCTCTAATAAGTAGTAATATTACTTAACAAATTTGATTATAGTTATTTCCTCTTGTTTTCTTTATATCTTAAAAGACAAAACAAGAATTAAAATATCTAAAACCTAAAAGTAAATAAGTAGTGAGTAACAGCTTTATTTTCCTTTCATTTCAATAGTCAACTTCCTACATATATCTAATAAGTATTTCTAAAATGAAAGGAATAAACATTCACTTAAACATAAGAACTACATTTTAAGTATTTCACATTTTTCATCCCTCAATTTTTTATAGACATTAGAGTACATGCATTTTTTAAATTATTTTTAGAGATGGAGTCTTTCTATGTTGCCCAGTCTGAACTTGAACTTGTGAACTCAAGCAATCATCTTGCCTTAACCTTCCAAGTAGCTGGGAATAAAAAAGTCCACCACCATGTCTGGCAGCACATGCTCTTTTTTCTTTTAAAGGTTTTATGTTTCTTGAATAGCTACATATATCAATTAATCCTTATTTTAAATGGTTCCTTCATGACAGAAAACTTTAAAAAATAGCATTTAAAATATTTTACTGAAGTTCATTTAGAAATACTCAATTATATGAATTCTGTGGAAAGTCTTTTATCATGATGACACTCATGGCTTAATTTTTTTCTAACATAAAATAAATTCAGAAGCTAAATAATAATTTGATTTTAGCTATTTGGTCTTTTAATGCATGCTCTACTTGGAGGTTAAACTGAAATTTTAGAATAGTGTACTTTTCATGAGAGTGATTTTTTTCTTGCAGAGTAAAAGGGAACAAATTGTATTGAAAAGAAATGAAAAAAAGTCAGTCATGGTATAAAAGTGTCACAAAGATTAAATAGAAATAAGTTATAAAAGTAAAGGGAGTAAAGAGATAAAGAGATAAGTTTGCAATATATAAAGTAATGTTATTACTTAAAAATGGTGGACATATAGGTTACCTTAAGAGACTTACCTTAGATCATTAGATGAATGTAATATTTTAAAATGCTAGTGACAAGAACAAAGCAGGCACACAGGACACCGGAAATTATTCAAACAGTGTATTGAATTTGCTCTCTCAACATATGCTTAAATTGTGCAGACCAATGCCTTCATTATCTCCCTTGACTGTAATTTTGTTTTCTGTCGTTGTGCTTAAGAGACTCCTGTACCCCTGTGTTCAAAATATGAGCTAGTCAGATACGTCCCAACCACCAATGCAAATGAGACCACAGTATGATTGATTAATTTTGCAGATCATATGAGTATCTCATTCTTGTAAACCTCATCAAGTTCTCTTACTAAAACATTTGGCCCTCACAACTGCATCCATGTTGCTACAAAGGCCATGTTTTTGTTCCTTTTCGGGACTGCATAGTATTCCAAGATGTATATGCACCATATTTTTTCTATGAAATTCATTGTCCATGGCAACAGGGCATTTAAAATAAGGGAGAGGGTAAATTTAAAGTCCTGAGTAGCAGAATGTTGGCTCTAGTGTATATTTGCTAATTGTTTATTATAAACACATCTATATCTCTTGTAAATGGTTATGCATATCTGTTATAAAATAATTTATAAAGTTTATATGTCATAAAATAATTTATTTCAAGTCTGTAGGACCAAAATTATTAGATAGAAAGTTTATTAACATTTTTGATAGTGAAACTCTGATGTCAGTCATCCCACATCCAATGCCCTTACTGACATTTGCAAAGTGCTAGGATCTTATGTATTTCTTTGACTCAACTACAGTCTAATTTCCATCTTTGGCTAGACTTTGATTCTCCAATTTATGTGTTTTAAGTTACTTTAGACTTCTCCTGATCTTCACACTGCACGTTTATTTTTCTTTTGATTTTTATTTTAGGTTCAGGATGTATTTGTGCAGGATTGTTACATGGATAAATTGCATGTTACTGAGATTTGTTGTATACATGATCCCCTCACCCAGGTAGTGCGCATAGTACCAAATAGTTTTTCAACCCTTGCCCTCCTTTCATTCTCCCCCATCTAGTAGTTCCCAGTGTCTGTTCTCATCTTTGCATCCATGTGTACTCAGTATTTTGTTCCCACTTGTAAGTGAGAACATGTAGTACGTGGCTTTCTGTTCCTGCAGTAATTTGCTTAGATTATAGTCTCCAGCTGCATCTGTGTTGTTACAAAAGACATGATTTTCTTCTCTTTTATGGCTGCATAGTATTCTGTGATGTACCTATACCACGTTTTCTTTATCTAGTCCACCACTGATGGCATCTAGGTTGATTCAATATCTTTGCTATTGTGAATAATGCAGCAATTAGCATATGAGTGCATGTATCTTTTGGTATGATAATTTATTTTTCTTTGGATATATGACCACTAGTGAGATTGCTGGTTCTGTTTTTAGATCTTTGATAAATCTCCAAACTGCGTTCCCAGTAGCTGAACTAATTTACTTCTCACTAACAGTGGATATGTATTCCATTTTCTCCACAACCTCTCCAATATCTATTATTTTTTGACTTTTCAGTAAGTGCCTTTCTGACTAGTACAGTACACATTTTAGATTTGCATGATATATTTCATACCTGTTCATCAAAAATGTGTTTACTAAGGTTCAAAAAAGTTACTTGATTTGTATATTACACAAGCAGTATTCAGAGTCGTTATATATTTTAAGTAGGAAGCAAAGGCTAAAATAATGTCTATTATCCATTCTTCCTGCTCCTCTTCAAAAGCCTTCACACAATGGTAAACCTATAACAAGAGAAATAAAATATTTTCTATGCTTATCTTAAATTGAGTATTTGAGGGCTCCCAAGAAATATGTGCATGCATTTAGAGTTTGCACCCACACTTCACCTGCATCTGATTAGTGGCTATGACCACAGACACATCCTCAGAATAATCCTTCTTGACATTCTGAAAATCATATGCAGATAAGAAAGATTATAAATTCAACCACCTTTACCTTATAATGTCATGACAACACACACATTTAATAAATAGCCTCAAAATAAATGGCTAAATTTCATTCCCCCACAGTCCTGTGTGAAAGAATAAGAAATTAATTCCTCTGGGAGGAAGTTAAACCTCCAAGGCACATTTCAAAGCCACTTTCAATGATCATAGTTTATGGGATTCCTTCAGTTATGAATAAATAACAATATCCTCCCATTTCCAAAGTCAAATCTTGATGTTTTTAATTCTCCCACGCCACCCTTCCAAAAAGATGGAAATACTGAATCAATGAAATGTGTAAAATTTTAAAACTCGGAACTTTGCTACACACTCTGTTTTCCTTTGTGAAATATTTATTCCACACATGAAAGTTTTCTTGTGAGATTTGAATATATTGAAACAATTATTTACACAGGAAATACCTACTAACAACCAATTACCATCCATGAACGCTTCCTACTCTTAGTGACAATACTTGTAATATCTAGAATTATTGTATCAGTAAATCCTAATACAGCTCTCTTATGCCAGGCTTATAGAGAATACAATTTTTAGCTCCTCTACCAACAGAATTAATTGGTTTATATTTATCTAAAATAAGAGTCTTCTTGTCATAAGACGGTGAATTTCAGCTTGTGTTATGTGGTATCTAAATACCTAGTGGGGACTGGAATTATTGTCTTCCTATGGTAGACTGTGAAGGCTAAACATATACCTCTTCACTCAATTTTACTTCAATTAAAGACCCTAAAATTAATTATAACCGTAATACAAATGGTCATTATCTTTTCACATATTCTTCTACATGTGAAGTTTCTAGAGCTCCCGGACTCATTGGTTCTCAGAATATAGTGTGCATTAAAATCACTATAGGAGCTTGTGAAAAGATAAATGTAGGCCCCTCTCTCCAGAGATCAAATCAGCAGGCCAATGATAAGGCCCAGGACACTTAGTGGTCAAAGAGATTTGTTGGATGATTCTGGTGTGGAGACTCTGAGACTCAGCAATTCTGGGATATAAAATTTCAGGTTCAGTATTCATAGAAACCTGGGAAAAATTATTTAGAGATAATACTTTGATCTTTGTTTCATTATAGTTCAGTCTTGCACAATATTTTGTATAAAAAACAAGTAAAGATAATTGATCATGATTCTTAAGTTGAATTCAATAAAAATATAGATATTTCAAACAAGTGTTATGTAAAAGGTTGGCTTGCAAAAACTGAGTGGGTTATGCATCTGAATAATATGGATGTTTTGAAGTAAAGACGAAGAGGAGGAGGAAAAGGAAGAAGCAGCCACAGAAGAATCATCAGTAGATGTGAACGTAGTAGCCATAGAAATCTCCACTAAGGATAATGACATAAAATAGATGTCAAAATTAAACAAAAGCAACAACTAAAAAACAGGCTAGGCGTGGCAGCTCACGCCTGTAATCCCAGCACTTTGAGAGACTGAGGCAGGTGGATCACGAGGTCAGGAGATCGAGACCATCGGGGCTAACATGGTGAAACCCCGTCTCTACTAAAAGTACAACAAATTAGCCGGGCATGGTGGTGCGTGCCTGTAGTCCCAGCTACTTGGGAGGCTGAGGAAGGAGAATGGTGTGAACCCAGGAGGAGGAGTATTAAGTATTAAGGACTCAAATACTGTGTAAGTTGTTACTAAAAATTCATTATATGATGAAAAATTTAGAGAAATTTTTTTAACCTTGTATCTTAAGCCTAATCAAGCTTATAAAAATTATGTACATTGTGCCTAGTCACATTGTTTTCAAGTATAAACTGAGCAACACATTCATGGAAAAGACTGGGCACTAGTAAAATGTCTTGTGGCAAGATGATAATATATTCTTAGTGGGTATAGTTTAGAAGATCAGAACAGAGCAATACACAATTACAAGCCATGAAAAAAGTGAAAAGCTTCATGGTGGTTCTGACCAATTATTTGTGTTCTTGTAAAGTCAAGTACAATGTAAAGAGTGATCACAATGATAATTAATGTGTCCAATTTTGGTTGTTCTTTGTATTTGAGATGTTTTGCTGTTTCTTCTGATTTTCTGGTTTCTCCTCTATATTGTAATATATTAGTAGAAAAAAATACTGTTTTTTATTATGAAATTTTGCTGCTGTATCATACCATCTTTAGCTACTTTGCATGCTGTTTTAATACATCACTGAGGTGAGTTAGGTAGACATCTACCCAGATATGTGCTTGATAAATTGACTCCAAACATGGATGCCATCATCAGGGGGACTGGGCTTAAAATTGGATGTCACCAACAGATACATATTCTCTGCCCTTAGCAAGCTGTGATGTAATTTTGGACATTGGCACCTAGGGTATTATTTCCTTAGCAAAATCTTCTCACTTGCATTTCTTGACGATTCTCAAATCTCAGCTTGGCATGAGAATTCATACTTGGTAGTGAATGCTTAAGAATGCCCAGTAAAAAGCTAATTTCATTTTAAACTTTTTGTAATTTGTCAGTTCCATTCTCTGAGTCTTGTCATTTTCTGATTACCAAAGAACATAAAATAATTTACTTAGAAAACACTATATTGAGCTGTAAATTTTCAGTATTATTTTGTCCTTGGACTCAAAATATTCATATTTAAATTGATGGGTAATATTCATTATATTTATTGTCAAATTATGGTCAAACTTGCCTTCAATAATTTTAGCAAAGATTTATTAAGTGCATTCTAGTTGTCAGAAATGGTTTCTGCATTCTGGATATGTAGCAATGTACAAATAACCCTGATAGATAAAGACAAAGCTTATGTTCAATAGAATATTTTTAAAAAGACAATAAATAAACAAAAATATGATATATCAGGTGTATATGAGAGATGAACAGATAAATAACACATGGTAATGTGGCTGTGCATTGTGTTATACAGGGCAGCGAGGAAAGTTTTCTATGAGAAGATGGTTTCAGAGCAGGCAAAGATCTTGCTCTACTTAGAGACGATCACATCTCTTATTGTATTTTGAGCGGTATACTTTTCCAGGATAGTCCTCTTACATTGCTCATCAGTGCAGTTTAGGTTTAAAGCAAAGAGGAGGCCGTAAATAAAGAAAAATTACCCAAAGAAACAAACAATCCACATGCATGAGTGATGAACCCATCCCATTTGACTGAAGAATTTCAAGTCAGTTACACGGATATTGTGAAACTAAAACTCACTCTCCTGAATGGTTGGTCATAGCTCAGGTTCATTTTTTCTCATAGGTACAATTTAACCAGCAGTTGGAAATTTCAGTGAGTATGCATTGCTTTCTAAGCTGTTAACTTTATTAAGGGAGACCAGATACAGTTCTGTCATAGCAAGGCTTCAAATTACAACTCTCGATCCCTCAAGAACATTAATATCACAGGCTCTGAGGTCTGTACTGGCCCCTATTACCCTGTGGGCCATACAGCTTCAACTGCATTTTACTGCCACAGCTAGAAATCCCTTTAAGTGCCTGAAGATTTCTCTTTCTCCCCTCCTTTTCTCTTTTTTTCAGTTATGTCTTCTCTTTGATACATATTTAAATTTCATTGCTATATGTTTGAAGTTTTAAGTATGAAACTTGGTAGAGATGGGGGCATGTTCTAGATTCTACTCAGTATCCCATCAGAAGTCTCCTTCATTAGAAGTTAAAGAGTTTGCACTGTGTTTTCTGTGTGCGAAATCCCAACCTTAAAACAATTCATAAGAATAACAAAGTATATATAATATATTTGATGTATTTTAAATACTCGTTTCAACCATTTAATTTATAGTGACAAATAATACCTTACTAGTTGGAAGGAAATAATACCTTACTCAGTCGGTACCCAACATATAAGACAACAGTCAAGTGTGTATTGCTGCTGAAAACGAAAAAAAGTAAGCCTAAGGATCAAAGTCTGAACAGGCCAATGTTCATATTTGGCCTTCCCCCTTCCCTGTTAAATGTAAGAATCTTGATTGGAGTGATATAACATACTAGCTTACTATCTATCAAGGACATATTGGATCATTGAAAATAGACTTCAAATGGCTAAACAAAACAAAGTCTTTGTATGACTTTCAGACAAAGTCTGACAGCCCACTGTGTAGGCTTCAGACAAAGACCTCAAGAGATTTAAGTTATGCTGGAAGTTACACAACCCTCAGCTACAAACATTTATACATCATGGTTATAAAATCCTCTCCCACTAAAGATCTTATGAAGCCTGCAGAAATACCTCCTTAAAAAATGTAAGAAACACATCGATTTATAATTTTTTTTTTCCACTGGCTAGGTAGCAAGAAAAGTTTTCTTTTGAAGGGAATAAACAGACTCACTTTTAAGGATAAAGAAACACTCTAAGTTCTAAAATTCCCTATCAAACTGACATTAACACGATCAGAACCAAGAATGTGCACTAAGTTCAAATGGAGAGTTATTTACTATTAAATCCAACAGTTATTTTTACAGTAGTTCCTTAGTATCTGAGGGGATTGATTCTAGGAACCCCAACCAAAAGATACCGAAATTCATAGATGCTACAGTCCCTTGTATAAAATGGCATCATATTTGAATATAACCTGCAAAAATCCTCCCATATATGTACTTTAAATGATCTCTAGAAACACATGATACCAAATACAATGTAAATGCTATATAAATAATTGTTATACTACATTGTTTCTTATTTGTATTATTTTATGGTTTTAATTTTATTTTAAAGTATTTTGATCCACAGTTGGTTGAATCTGAGGATTCCCAACCAGTGGATACAGAGGGTCAATTGTACATGTTTGTTATATTTTCTAAGGTAAGTGGAAATCTTTTTAAAATTATATCACCAATTTTATAGATATTTCATTAAAATGTGTTAAAATACATTCTATAAGTTCTTGAAATAGATCTAGTTACTGTGCTGCTTTAATTCTTTTTTTAACCATCTGTCACTTGCATTTTAGGAGTTTCTTTGTGTGCATATAATTATTATTTTTTACACCTATAAGAAAAATTTCAGTTGAGTAGCTTATCTCTCCATCCTTACCCCTTTTAGAATTAATGTCTGCATTGCAAAAAGAAACATTTCCTTAAGATTTTTTTGTGAAACTATGAATTAAATAAAGAAAGCCATCAGGAAATCTATCTCCACCAAAGTTGATGAGACATAAGTTCATCATTGAGATTGTTGTGCTTATATCTCATCCTTACTTATTTAGCTAGAATTTCCAGTTTCTACATACTTACGTTTCAGGTCAAACAGAACTTCAAAAATGTTTGTGGCCCAATTCACACTTTGAGAAATCCAAGCTAATTCCCAATTATAGAATCTCACTCTCCTAAACTTCTTGGCATTTAATTTATCTAGAATAAGAAGATAAGCACAAATTGAGTGTAAACAATTTGTTATTGTACTGACCTCATTTTGCTTGCCAGAAGAAGGAGCGGATGAGAAATGTACCCCTTTGGAATGGGCTCAGAGAATAAGGATATTCATGTTCCTTTTAAAAGCTTATTTTAAAATCCCCTCTATATCAGAGATTCTTACCAATCAAATGGATAAAATGTTCTACTCCATAAATCACTAATCAGTACTCTTGCCATCCAGTTCAGTGCGTGTTTTATGGGCTCTTAAAAGTGTCCAAGATGGCAGAGATGTAGGTTTTTAAGGGATTTCTACTCACTGGGACTGACCTGACTGCTCTCATTTACAGTGTATATTTTCAGCAGTGAAAAATAAGCAAAAAACAGAACAAAACAAAACAAAACTTACAGTCTCTATATGGCACCATGTCTTTAAGAGACCATTCTGAAGGCAAGTTACTATCCTAAGTATTAATATCTTTTATATTAAAAGTTGAAGTTAGTTTTCTTTGCTAAAATAGACCTTATTCTGGCAATGCTGTGCTTCATCTCCCTCTAAATGCTTTTGTCAGCAATTCTACGAATGAATTTACCAGATACCTCATATGCTATCCTGTTCTCTTATATAATTTTGACTTTACTCAGATGGCTTTTCCTATGGCAAAACTGAAGCAACACCCTTATCCCTTTTGGACTCTCTAGTACTGTCTACTTTATCATCTAAATAAAGTTAATATATTAGTCTGTTCTCACACTGCTAAGTAAAACATACCCAAGACTGGCTAATTTAAAAAGAAAAGAGGTTTAATGGACTCACAGTTCATCATGGCTGGGGAGGCTTCAGGAAACTTACACTGGAAGGGGAAGCAAACACATCCTTCTTTATATGGCTGAAGCAAGGAGAAGCACCAAGCGAAAGAAGGAAAAGCCCCTTATAAAACCATCAGATCATGTGAGAACTCACTATCGTAAGAACAGTAGGATAGGAGTAACTGCCCCATGATTCAATTACTCTCCCATGACGCAGGATTATGGGAGCTACAATTCAAGATGAGAATTGGGTGGAGACACAGCCAACACTACGTCAGTTAATTTTACTGAATTGTGTAATGACACAAATTTATAGATTGTGATTTGAATCAAAAGACAATTAACAATGCAGTTTTTCCTATAGATAAAATGAATGGGTCCCAGAACCAATGTTTGGGGTTGGTGGTGACTTCAGGTTTATACTCAAATTTATACCTCCATAATATTTTTAATGTCTCCAAGCACCTCAGATTCTACAGATTTTTAGATTTTTATTGTCCAAGAGATAAACACTTTCTACTAGTGGACTCAACAATAGCTCCAATGGTTAGGGATCTAAGAGCTGGTCACCACGTGCTATGTGCAACACTAAACAATAGGGAGACAAAGATATTTCAGTGTTTGTTGGTAATATGGTTTGGCTGTGTCCCCACCCAAATCTCACCTTGAATTTTAGTTCCCATAAGTGGAGATAATTAAATCATGGGGGCAGTTCTCCCATCCTGTTATCATCATAGTAATTTGTTCCCATGAGAGCTGATGGTTTTATAAGGGGCTTCCCCCTTCACTGGAGTCTCATTCTTCTTCTCCTTGCTGCCACCATGTCGAGAAAGGCATGTTTGCTTCCCCTTCTGCCATACTTGTAAGTTTCCTGAGGCCTCCAGCCATGCTGAACTGTGAGCCAATTGAACCTCTTTCCTTTATAAATTACCCAGTCTCAGGTATGTGTTTATTAGCAGCATGAGAATGAACTAATACAGATGGAGTATTTTGTAGTAATGAAACAGAAATAAAGAACAGTAAGATAACTACTATTAGATAGAAACCTAGAAAAGTACAGTTGGAACCCAGGTGACTGGGATGCTGTCTTTTCTGTCCAATGTTATAGTTAGATTACAAAGATAATTTTGAAAAGATTTGGTTCACACTCTCAGTGAAAAAGCAGAAATAACCTTATAGACCTGATTCAGAAAGTTGCTACCTCTGCCACAATCAGTAAGGTAAGGAAATCAAGAAACAGCATTTGAGATGATTATATTCAGGAACATAGGATTCTTAACTTCAATTTA
Organism: Rhinopithecus bieti; assembly: GCF_001698545.2. NCBI lineage: Eukaryota > Metazoa > Chordata > Mammalia > Primates > Cercopithecidae > Rhinopithecus > Rhinopithecus bieti. The sequence goes on from NW_016813386.1 coordinate 1,561,064, forward strand.
GATAAACAGAAACTAACTACTATCATTCCTGCAAAAGCTGTTGGTGCAACAACGTCAACTGCTGAATCCGTGAGGGTAATCAATCAAGGAACACATGAACGTCCCCTTTGCATGCTGACACTAGAAAACCCAGCATCTCCATGACAGACATGAACAGCATGTCGGGAGAACAAGCAGAAAGGCATTTCCAACTCAATTTTACCTTTAAACTTCACGCAAGATTGGCATTTCACACAAGTGCTACAAACAAACAAGCCAACAATATATATATGAAATATGTATTTATATATAAATGTATATATAAATATATACATATATTTATATATAAATGTATATATAAATATATACATATATTTATATATAAAAGTCTATATAAAATATATTGTTTGTTTATTTGCTTGTTTGTTTACAAGCTACTTAATGGTATTTTTATTGCAGTTTTGTTATAGCAAGAAAGGGCAAGGCAGCTCTAAACATGACCGTGTGTGTTTGTGTGTGTGTGTGTGTCATTAATAGCACAGCTTTTATGTCACAGAGCCATAGGCTTGTATCTTGTCTCTACTAGTGTCTAGTTTGATATTTTACTATAGTAAACTATACTGTAATAAACTATACTATAGTTTGATATTTTATTATAAATGTGTGTGCGTATATACACACACATATATAATATTATACACACAAACACACACACACACATTTCTTTCAGCTCTAAAGGTTGAGGATTCCAATATCAAGGTGCTGGCAGATTTGGTGTCTGACGAGAGCCCATTTCATAGTTCATAGACGAAACCTTCCAGCTACATCTTCACTTGGTGGATTTATAAAGGCACTAACCCCATGTATATGAAAGTTCCACCTTTGGGTCACCTGATCATCTCAGATGACCTAATCACTCCCAAATGCCCCATCTAATAACATCATCACAAGCACATTGGCGATTAGCTTTTAACATATCAATTTTTGGTGGGACACGTTTATATAATTATATTCATATAAATGTTTATTAGTAGTAAAAATGTATTAATACTTTTATAGAACCAATACTATACCATTATGCCTGCTATTTTCCTACCCAGGGTCTAGGAGATTATTAAATATTGAACCACGACTAAAATAGGGTCGTTTGATAGAGAAAAATAAAGGCAAAGTAAAAAGGACTTTCTCACCTTCTACTTTCTGTGTAAAGAGGCTTAGGCATGTATAGTTTGGGTTGTTAGGAAAAGATAAGCAAAATATGTCAAATGCTTTACTCAGTGGAAACGCTAGTACTCAGGAAAAGGTAAATACACATATTTACATTAAATGTATCGTATGACACCCTAATATTTTCTAATGAGAATCAGACTTCTTAGCAGCAATATGTGTGCTGAGAAAAAGCTGTAAGAACAGGAAAGTATTGGCTGTCAAGTGACGAAATGAGAATTCTGTGCTATGTATAACATGCCCTAAGGATGCTACCTATCCCAGTCTGGGTAGAACTATTCTAAACAAAATCTATTTCACCAAATAAGATTAACATCTTGTGACCTATTGTGACCGCATTAAACAAGTTTTGAATATTAAACAGTTCCTTCCCAAATTGCCTGTGTATCATAATCAGATACGACTTTGTCACTCCCCAGGCCTGCTGAATAGAATGCAAGAGACTGGTATTCTGGCATTTGTATTCTGAGGAGTAAAAATGAGATTCAGATGATCAATTAGTATTGACTTGTGTTACATGATAGTGATGAGTGAAGAGTCAGATTTGAAGCTAGTCCTGGATGTGCTTGCTCCAAGAAAACTGTGTGGTCGTAAGTAGGTTATTAAAATTATTCAGACTATGTTGGTAAAATTAGGTAGCATGGGTAAATATTCACCAAAGGTATACTTTGCCTTTCTCATAATAAATTATTGAATTATAACAAGTCTGCTATAGCACTAGTATACCAAAAATGAATTTTTAGGGTTGCCATAGAGATAACATCATCCATATTTATTTGGTTAGTACGTTTTCTTGTTTTTTGTTTGTTTTTTTTTAAGCCATCTTATTTTCTTCAGAATTCATATGTGTGAACTTGTGTTTGTGTTCATAAACGTAACAACAATACCTATTCTAAAATATGCCATCTATATAAGATCATTGAGTTTAGGGGAGAAATTATAAGACAGATGCCAAAAGATTAATTTAGACGTGTGTCAGCCTTATGTTGCTCCCTTAACAGTTACAGATAAAGTTGCAGAATTAGAACTTGCTTGAACTTTAGTTTTATTTTATTTCTTTGCTACAGCAAAGTACAAATGCCAAAAGCATCATTTGGGAAGCACAGCAGGGATCAGAGAGAGTGGGTGACTGCATTGTCTTTCTTCTCTCATACTGTAAAACTTATTTTGAAATGCTGATGGAAAATTCAAATTGTAGTGTGCCAAAAAAAAAAAAAAAAACAAAAAAAAACAAAAAACCAAAAACAAAACAAACATATTTTCACAAAAGTCTTCTTTGTCTCTACCATTTCACAGGGAAAAATCATTTTTGTTATGAAACTTAATTTAAAGCGAATTCCCTAGCAGACTATAATGGATAACATTTGTGGGTTTTTTTTTTTAAATTCTGGAAAATAAAATGGCAGCTATTTATAGTATTCTGACATAGGAAACTGAGAAGCTTGTATACATTAAAATACAATAACTACTATATAATATTTATTATAAAAGGCAATATGACCTTTTTTGGTTTTATTTGAATTAATCATTTTTATATGCTTGTGATGTTTACCTAGATAGGATGTCAACTTATTGGCAGAACATTAAAATCTATGTAGAAAATATGACATATGTTAATTATTTTTCTATTGAAGACAAATAATGGGTAAACTTCTAATAATTAAATTAAAAGGCTCCCTAGAAGTTTGGTTAATTGTTTATCTCTGCCCATATTTTACAACTAAAAATGCAAATTACTCACAACAGCTGTAAGTAAAATGTGGGCTTCAAATAGTCACATGGAATTTGGGGAATTGAAGAATGCTTAAAGAGCTTGTAAAGTCAGTTTATTAAACAGGTAAGTAACTTCTTCAAAGGGACGCAATAGATGTTATAAAAGCTGAATGTGGAGTGTCACTTCCAGGTTTATTTCAATTCAGTGTCAGTTCCTGGATGATTTCCATTACTCTTGGCCTATTATTAAAGAATAAAGAAGAGGAGACAGATATTGGGAAACAAAGAGCAATAAATACAACCAAAGAAAATAATTCAGATGAAAATATACATCAAAGGCTGAACTGACTTTCACCATATGGGAATTAGACAAAATGGCCAGACTTTCCTTCTCCTGAAAAGGAGGTGGAAAAGGCTCATGTGAGTCATGTCAATAACATTGTCATCACCACCAAATGGATCTCCGCTTTCCTCAATTATTTTCTGGTCTACAATTTTAGTTCTGACTCTTCTGTTCTCTCATCAACTCACTGCAGTTTGGCTTTAGCCTCCCATTTCACAGAAATTTCTTGCATTAACGTTTTCATGATCTTGATGCCTTTAAAATGAATGACAAATTTTATCCTTACCTTATCTGACACCTTAACTGTGGATATATATTGCTGCTACCTTCTTCTGGCAATATTATTTCCTTTAGCATTTGCTTTTCATTTGCCTCCAATATGTATGGCCTTTCTTCTGTCTCCTTTGTTGACTACTCTCTTGTCCCTAGGACTTTACATAATGGAGTGCATCAAAGTTTATTCCTAACCTATTTTTGCTTTCCCTATACTCTCTCTTTAGGAGACCCAATACATTCCATGGTTTCAGTTTTAATCTCTACATAAAGCATAGAAAGATGGTACATCATACCAAACCTCTCCTCTGTGTATGAGAAATCTAATATCTAACCTTCGTTTGTGATATACATATAGATGTCTCCAAGGCCCTTTGATGTTCACTGTCTAAAAGTAAACTTACGATCTTCTTCCTTGGACATAAATTGCAAAATGACATTCAGCTGGTACGTCCTTAGCATTATTCAAAAGAAACTGTATCCAACACAAATGCAATTCCTATAAGCTCCGTGAAAGTTGTATTTCAGAAAATAATTCTCTCTATCAAATTCCCTTTAACAAATCTCTATTCCAAACCACCACCAATCTTATATTGGTTTCTCGAAAAGCCTTGTCTGCAAAAAAGGAAATAATCCTCTGTATTGTAAGTATAATATTGTATAACATCATGTATAAATATCACTTATAATTAATTAATGGGTAACTCATTATTTGTTTAACAAATCCTGAATTTATAGCAATGAAATATAGAAGATGAGGCCCCAGTCTCATGCAATTTATAGTCTAATGGGAAGGAAATTATTAGTAGTTCTGTGTGCAGCTAAGATGATGTGACATAGCAATTAAACTTTACATAGAAAATTAATCAGATAAATGTATACGGGTTGTCATAAAACTGGGTTCCTCTCTAGCTTGAAAACAGCTCTTTAAGGAGGCAATGTTTCTGGCATGACTAGAAGTATGAAAAGATCCAGGAAAGCAAAGACCAGAGATAACAACTGAAGCTAAGATGTAGAAGTTCAAATGGCCTAGTGGAGCAGAACATAGCTGAGTGTGCATGCTCAGAAAAAAACAAAATGCAAGAGTGGACAGAAAGTGGTCAGGAGAGAGTTTGTGTGGCGGAGAGCAGTAAACTAAATAAAGTATGGGGCATTGAAAGAAGCAATAACTCGTGTAAGGTCTTTATCTGTGGAAAGTTTGTATGTTATTCTAAGTATAATGAGAAGCCATTGAAAGTGAGGAGTTTAAGAAGGTCAACGATGCGACTTGATTTACCTTTTTAAATGCTTATTCTAATCAAGGAAAGAATGTCTGTCTTTCTCTGGTGTCAAAAGCTATAAGATGTAAAGTGGTTAAAGGTCATGACTTCCACCTTATGAAGAAGTCAAGCTACAATAAAAATTAAACCACTAGTCGGGGAGAAGAAAAATGAAAGACAGTATTGGTTCTTCATTAGTTTTCTTTAGAAGAGCAACAAATTGCCTCAAATCTTAACAAGTTAAAAAACACATTTATTATCCAGAGTTCCTCTGCATCAAGAATCTGGCAAATTTATCTTGGACCTCTTCTTCAGGGTGTCTCACAGGCTGCAAGCAAGTTGTTGGCTGGGTTTTGGCCATCTCAAATCTCAACTAGGTAAAGATTTGCTTCCAATACCACATAGTTAATGGCAGGATTCCATTCGTCACAGGTCACTGAACTGAAGACCTCAATTACTTGCTGGTTATTGACCACAGGCTGCCCTTGGCTTATTGCCACATGGGCTGCTTCTCCAGCAAGGCACCTTGCTTTATCAAAACACACATGCTGAGAAGGCAATAGAGAGAATCTACTAGCAAGACAGAAGTCTTTTAAAACCTTATCATGGAAAATGACATTCCACAACTTTTGCTATATTCTGTTTATTAGAAAAGAGGCAGGAATATCAGGAGGTAGGGATTGTTGGAAGTGATATTAAACGACTACCAAAGTTCACCCTCTGGCCTCTAATGATTTTTTTTTATTTCCCTCCCAAATGTGAAATAACTCCTCTCAAGGTTCTCAGAAGTCTCATCCCATTATAACATCAACCTGAAGTACAGAATCCTCACTGTTAAAATCAGCTCTCACTCTTTGTTCAGTGTCTCTCAACATGTTACCTGTGACTATTCAGACTAGCCCCAAGACACCTATTTATGCCATATGGAGAAAAGCATCACCTAGAAAAGCCTTCCCAAATTCCTGAACCTCAAGTGTGCAGAATTTAATAAAATGGTTGTTATTTAAGTAGCTAGATTTTGTGGCATTTTGTGATATAGAATTAGAAAAACAATTTCCTAGAAGTTCCAGTTGCTAGAACACAGAAGTGCAGGTCCACAAAATATACTTCACAATAGGAAAATGGCGAAAGTCTTGAAGCAAAGTATTCTTATCTTTCACGATCAGATGTCTACAGCACTTCCTCTGGGGAGTAGATTTTGAAGGCCAGACAGCACACTGGGCAGGCGCAATCACTGACGTTGCTCACAAAAGGCTTCTCAATATGGGGCACACAGGTAAAGCCATTCAGAGGCTGAAAAGAGAGGAATTCTGTCAACCACTCCTATGAAATACATTATTTCTGTACACATCAAGGTAGTGCAAGAGACATTGCTTTTTCATTTCCCGTTCTCCGCAACCTTCTCATGCAGAGTGGGTAACAACTAAATAATATTAAGCAGCTCATTGTTTCTGAAGTCAATCACAAGGCCCTGGATGTTACTGGAGCTCCTATAGCATTTCATTGTTTAGGAGAAACATCAGATGCCTCGAGGTCTAAAGTTGGGTGAATTGGTTCAACATGGTTATGTCTTAGAAAGGCCACATACCTAGTCTACCAAGTCTGTACACACAAATAGTCAACTTTTGTTTATGAAGCTTTGCCTGAGCAAGAACTAGCTGTTTGTTTTTGGTTTTGTATTTTTTCTTCAGAAAAAAAATATCCTTAGACTAACTGTTGTGTAAAATTTGCTTTAGTTAAGTAAAGAAAATGTACCATTGAAGGTTAGGAGATAGGAGCAATAGGATTATTAGTCTGGTACTAGGGAAATGTAACCATGTTCATTGTTGTGGCAGAGACTTTTGTGGTAGGATTTTGACTCATAGGGAAGGTCTTTAACATAAATATTTTCTATGTTAAGGGCTTAGTCTTGACACCATCTTCCCCAAAATACATACAGACTCTCTCTCTCTTTCTGTTTCTTTCTCTCTCTCTCTGTTTCTCTCTCTCTCTGTTTCTCTCTCTCTCTCACTCTGTCTCTCTCCATACTCACTCTGTAGCTGCTATCATATGGTATTATTATCCTAAACATCTTTCTGTTGATAAAACCCAGATTTTTCTTTCTAGTTTCTACCTGTTGAATAATACAATATTCATATTTCTACCTGCTTACATCTTCTCTTGGATTCCCAATTTACATCTCAAACTTTACATATCTGAAACAAAATGTTTCAGTTTTCTTCCTCCTAACTCAAATCCTCTCTCATTGATTCCCAACTTCATATGAGATGCCTCCATTTACTCAACCAGCTGCATAGATAAAAACATTGAAATTATATTGACCGCTCTCTTTTTCTCACATCACACATCCATCCATCAGACAATCATGTTCACTATGAGTTCAAAAATGTATACTTTCTATTCCTAACAAATTAGGTTAATAATTTGTCACATGTAGATGTTGTCTCTGGTGTCCTTTTGTGCTTTAGCTGCATGGCTGATATTCATTACCAATCAAACCACTTCAATAAGGCTCATCGTCATCATGATCATAAGCATTGTTTGAATGCAGATGCATTGCAAAAAATACTTTCTAGTCATTTCTAAATTTACTGATAATTGTTAATTGCAGCCTCCTTTCGAATACTGTGATACTATTTATCCATTCCCTCTAGAATTAGATACCTTTATGCCTTCACCCATTACTTTTCTTACTCCAGAGGTAAATGTGGAAGAGCCCTTAAATACCAATTTTGTCAACAATCATAAGAATGGTATACTAGGTTGGACTGAGCAGCTAACACAGAATGTCCTATTAGACCTATGATTTACTCATGTGAGCAATATTCATATATTTGAAATTCTTTATATCCTTGCTCAGAGCTTTCATTTAGTTCCCACATATTTCCCTTTATGTCAGGTCCCCCACTTGTACCCCCTCCACTATGGGCACGTTGCACCTGAGGTTGAGGTTTCTTGAAAAGTCTTTTGGTAATAACAGAAGGCAAGTATAGTTCAATACATTGTCAGGGGAATTGGTGCTATATTTTATTAACAATATTCTCAGACTGGGAAGGTTTGCCTGCTTTGAAGAGAAATATGAAAGGTAATGTGATGAACTGACTTCCTACTGTTGAGTTTACAAAGCTCCTTTTGTTTGTAACTTATTGTTACTTTCAGTCTTTATGTTTCAAAGGGTTTAGATTGCTCCTTAGAGTTTGGAATTTATCTGTTCAGAACATTACAATGTCATAAAAAAAAGGGGGAAAATATCCCCAAGTTCAAACTTCTATTTTCTATAATAAAGGCACAAAAATCCCACAGAACTCATTCTTCACGGTAGAATTGTGTGCTCCACAAGCTGAGACTAAGGACAAAGAAGTGCACACATCGCCTCTCCCTCCATTCCCAGCAGTTTTCATTTTCAAGCAACCACTACAAAGTTCTTTTTCTAGTTACCAGAATGAATACAGAAAAGATTTAATGCTCTGGGGCATTTCTGTATAAAAAAGAAATCTTATCACCTGAATAACTAATGCAGACTTTAATGTGATATTCAACTTTACGATTCTAGTACAGACAGAAAGAAAACAGATAAATTACACTTGAATATATACCAAAATATATTCAACACTTCAACCTATAAAGTAATTTTCAAATGAAAACAAAATGGCATATGCCTTTTCATATGTCAGAGGTGCTTGATTTATGACAATGTCTATGTTTATTCACACCAAAATAACACCAACAAAAAATATCCCACAAAATGTACCTACCACCACCAACACATCTCATGTGCTAGAGCTACAGTTCCTGACTTTCATCTGTATCTTTATATAATTATACTGATCTCTAATTAGAAAACAATTATAAAGCATCAGTTTCTATCATTCAGGTATCTAAAGTACTTGAACACTTTTGAATGCACATAGTCCATGTGAGCACTTAACTAATACCAGAGTACTTTATGGAGTAATTATTACTAGTAAATTCCCTTTGATTAAGAATACCCATCTTTTCAAAGGACTTTCTGTAATAATTATTTCCAAAAAAAAAGGAAAAGAAACTTTCTTTAATTACATTTAAAATGCAGCTATTTACTTTTATTATTTTATATGTGTTCAAATTGTTAAAATCTAACAGCTCTAAAAACAAGAAAAAAATCTGAACATGAGTATGTAAAAGAGCCACTATGTATAGTCACCTCATTTAAAGCTTCCCATCATATACTTAAATCATGATTTCTCAATTGCAAAAGGTAAAATAATACATAGATACACATTTTAACTTCCCTGTATTTGTCAATGACAGCAGTAGTGCTGTGGAAAGAATCTAATTTGAGAAACTGAGTTTGAAGTCTGTTTTGCAGCTTACTGCTTAATGATACTAGGCAATCTAGTTGGCCAGTTGCAGTCTCAGTTGCAGTACACAAACAATTTCTTTTAAAAATATCCTATGGGAAGGAAGATATTTAAACGTGTGTCTCTGTATTTCAATTGTTATGACAGAACTAACATGTACAAACACCATTTTTTAGTTATTATTGTTTTACTTTAAGTTCTGGGATACATGTGCAGAATGTGTGGGTTTGTTACATAGGTATACACGTGCCATGGTGGTTTGCTGCACCCATCAACCAGTCATCTACGTTAAGTATTTTTCCTAATGTTATCCCTCCCCTAATGCCCCTGCCCCCCAGACAGGCCCCAGTGTGTGATGATCCCCTCCCTGTGTCCATGTGTTCTCATTATTCAGCTCTCACTTATGAGTGAGAACATGTGGTGTTTAGTTTTCTGCTCCTGTGTTAGTTTGCTGAGAATGATGGTTTTCAGCTAAATCCATGTCCCTGCAAAGGACATGAACTCATCCTTTCTTATGGCAGGATAGTATTCCATGGTGTGTATGTACCACATTTTCTTAATCCAGTCTATCATTGATGAGCATTTGGTTGGTTCCAAGTCCTTGCTATTGTGAATAGTGCTGCAATAAACACACGTGTGCATGTATCTTTAGAGTAGAATGATTTATAATCCTTTGGGTATATACCCAGTAATCGGATTGCTGGGTCAAAATTTTCTACAAGTTTGAGGTACTGAATTAGTCAGTGTTCTCTAGAGGGATGGAATTAATAGGATAGAAGTATATATAAAGGGGAGTTTATTAAGGAATATTAATTCACACTACCACAAGGTGGGGTCCCACAGTAGGCCATCTGCAACCTGAGGACAAGAAAGCCAGTCCAAATCCCAAAACAGAAGAACTTGGAGTCCGATGTTCAAGGGTAAGAAACATCCAGAACAGGAGAAAGATGTAGGCTTGGAGGCTAAGCCAGTCTAGTCTTTTCACGTGTTTCTGCCTGCTTTTATTCTGGCCACGCTGGCAGCTTATTAGATGGTGCCTACACACATTAAGGGTGGGTCTGCCTTTCCCAGCCCACTGACTGAAATGTTAATCTTCTTTGGCAACACCCTCACAGACACACCCAGGAACAATACTTTGCATCATTTAATCCAATCACGTTGACACTCAATATTAACCACCACAGGTAACTAAAGATGGTATGGGTTGTCTCAAGAAGCAGTCAGGGGACATACCCACCTTAAGCTGATACTGAGGATCCCTTGGCAGAAATCTGGGAGAGGAGACCCAAGCATTGAAAGCTACACTGGACTATAATTTCTACTAACCCTAAGATTTATGACTTTCTAGTTTCTAATCATCCTCAAATACCACTTCCATCAGAACACTTCCTTTTGCAAAAGCTCATTACTTTAAACCATATTGAATCAAGTTCCTTTGAATGATTGATATAACTCATGATCTCTATTTAAATGTGTTATCTCTCAAAAATGCTTTCTCCTCTAGCTGGAACAGACTTCTTCCCCAAATACACCATAGTGATGTCTACCTACCTCCATTCTTTGTTTTTTTGCTCTTGTTCTTTTTTATTTCTTTTCACTTTAAATGCCTTCTTACTATTTTGTTTTGGCTAATTCCTGCATTCTTAAAGAACTGCTTTTGTGTTTTAAATGCTGTATTAGTCTGTTCTCAGGCTGCTAATAAAGACATACTGGAGACTGGGTAATTGATAAAGAAAAAAAGGTTTAATGGCCTCACAGTTCCACATGGCTAGGGAGGCCTCACACTCATGGCAGAAGGCAAAGGAGGAGCAAAGTCATGTCTTACATGAGAGAGCCATGTGCAAGGGAGCTGCTCTTTGTAAAACCATCAGATCTAGTGAGACTTACTCACTATCATGAGAACAGCATGGCAAAGGCCTGACCCCATGGTTCAATTACCTGTCACTGGATCCCTCCCATGTCACATGGGAATTATGGGAGCTACAATTCAAAATTTGGGTGGAGTCACAGCCAAACCATATCAAATATCTCCTATTTACCCATTAGTGAGGGAAAATTCCTACCCTAGGGTTATGGGAATGGCTGAACACAATAGCCAACTTGGACAGAGGATACTGACAGCGGTTTACTAGTCACATATACTTATACTTCCAACCTGGGGAAGGAGATCACACACCAGGCAGGGACACACAGGGGCTGTACTCAGAAACAGGGTGAACAACCAGAAGCAGAAAAAGGCCGGCACTGTAGTATCAAGAGGGTGAGATGTGTCCTGGTTCCCATAGAAGAATGTTACCATGTGCTGGCAGGGAACTGAACCTGCTACTCTGGAATGAGCAAGAAATTTACCTCGCCTATTTGATAAGGAAGTTTGTTTGGCTAAGGTACCTATATCTATGCAGGAGCAGAGTGGAGAAAAGAACTTGCCTTTTGAGACCCTCCAGGTATCAAGACAGTACATAATACTGGACCTCTATTTTAGGCCTTATACCACAAGTATCTCTTGTCTTCCCAATAAATCCTTTTGATCAAATGAGATAAAGAACATGGATATAATTTTTAAATTACTAAACTAACTTGTTTAGTAATTTAAACAAGTTACAAGTTACTAGACAGGGAATTACTTACTTAATTTCCCTTTTATAGCTTTCATTTATGTCCTCCACCAAATAAACAGCAAAAATGTAAAACAATTTTTTTTTTTTTTTTTTAGAAAGAGACTTGACTCTTTCCTCAAGCCCGGGCTGAGTGGTTGAATTGGGGCATTCAGCCCATTTCCCCTT
>NW_016813386.1:1573134-1578857 GCF_001698545.2 Rhinopithecus bieti
TTTTTTTTTTTTTTTTTTTTTGAGGCGGAGTCTCGCTCTGTCGCCCGGACTGGAGTGCACCCGGACTGGAGTGCAGTGGCCGGATCTCAGCTCACTGCAAGCTCCGCCTCCCGGGTTTACGCCATTCTCCTGCCTCAGCCTCCCGAGTAGCTGGGACTACAGGCGCCCGCCACCTCGCCCGGCTAGTTTTTGTATTTTTAGTAGAGACGGGGTTTCACCGTGTTAGCCAGGATGGTCTCGATCTCCTGACCTTGTGATCCGCCCATCTCGGCCTCCCAAAGTGCTGGGATTACAGGCTTGAGTCACCGCGCCCGGCCAACATTCTTTACATGTGCATCCTTATTACTAATATGCTATTTTTGTTGTGTTATCTGGATTTTACATCTCTTATACTGTTAGGTATAAAAGCCGTACTTTTGCTTTGCATTCTCTACTGTACAGCAGTGAGAAGCTAGCAGTCATTTGACTAATTTCATCATTGTAAGGGAAAGAAAAACTAACTAATAAATTTTAAAATACCTATGGCATTGTAATAAACTTGTTCATCTTCACTTAACAGAATAGATGCATTTCAAGAAATCTAATTATAATATGGTTTTCCTGTCCTAGTGCCTGCTGTTATGATTGCAGATTTCTTTCCATGTAAAACTAGGTTGTAACAGACTTTGTTAAACATCCCTAATGTGAAAGTGATTAAAATAATAGTCACATGAAATGTTGAAAAAGGAAGAATTATTAAACAAACTTATGGACATTTAAAACGCTAAATTAAAACAACTGGAAATCAGCAAGGATTTATCACCAACAAACGGCATCAAAATTGACTGACTTGCTTTTTAGCAGGTATGCTGGTATTATTGATTTGGAAAATATCATATAGTAAATTTTAATTTTGGTGAGGTATCTTACACAACTTTCTTAATATCCTTGAGGATCAGGAATAAATTTATAACTGGTAGAAGAGTACATAGAGCATATTGATTGATGTCAACTTGACTAGACACCTGATAGATTGATGAAAGATTCTGTCTTTGGTACTGATCTGTATAAAAAAAAAAAGTTTAATGACTAGAATCAGACACAGAAGGTAGAATCATCACATTTTTAATGACATATAGTTGGGAGAGATGATAAATGAAAGTATCAGATGCAAATCTGTCTCAGTAGGCTAGAAATCTTAGTCCAACAAAACAAGATTAAATGTAAAAGGAATATTACAAATACATTTAGTTTAAGTTGAATTTAAATTTAGTTAAGTAATCAGTTGTGAAAATACAGTATGGGCATACCTGGAAAAAGATACATATTTAGCCACAAGGTTAATATGAAACTTCAGTGCTATAAAGTTAATGTGGTCAAAATTGGTGAAGTGTAGGGCCTGGATCAATGGAGCAAGATGGCGAGGCACATTGCTGCATGAAGCTGCTCTGGCCACTTTTAGAGGTTTCTCCTCTGTTCTGAATGTCCAGAGAAGACTATGCTATATGAACAATCTGACTAGGTAAAAGATCTTATGTGGTTTAAAGTGAGAGAAGTTAGAAGAAAGGACAAGCACAGTATATATATTTTTTGAATAAAATGTTAGGCTGGATTTTTGAAATAGAAGTTTAAGGTTTTATTTATGTGTTTCTTATGTTGCACATAATTCTAAGTGAAAGAGTGGGAAATCGTTATCAGTTATAAGAGATCATAGGGGAAAATATACACATATTCTGGTACATATATCAAAAGAGACAAAAATGTCTATGAACCCAAAGTTTATCAATATTCATTTACCAAGTTTTCAAGTCCTCTTTCCCGGATCACCAGACTAAGAAAGCAAAAGTATATTCCTGAAGTCAAAAACCACTCAGAGGTCACCCACAAACACACCTTCCCCTAGATAGCTAACAAAACGGTAATAGAAAGAAGCTGCAAGAAAGGAAAGATAAGAGATAAGATAATAATAGTGTGTTTCAAAGCTGTGAACTTCAGAAAGAGAAAGGTTGAAGGGGAGAAAGGAAAGCAAAGAGAGGGTTGATATGAATAGGAGGAAGGCCAGAGCAAAAAGAACTTATTAAAATGACTTTAGGTTCGCTGCCTCTTCTTTTTTTTTTTTTTAATTTTTCTTTTAAGCTTGGCCTAATTTAAAATGCAACTCTGGTGAAGGAGATTTTCCAATTTGCATATTTACTTTAAGATATTCCGAAGTGTCAGGCAAATTGGGTTTTTATTTATATTTAGCAAACTAATAATTTGCCCTGAGAAACAGAAAGCTCTGATGCTCTGAGACTTCTTTTACAACAATTAAAAAGGTTGATCTTCTCTCAGAATCTCTTGAGCTATTGAAAACTAAAAATTGACAGAAAAATAATTTTGTTATGCCAAAGAGCCTGACAGGTGGGCAAAGTATTTGAGGGGAATTTCAGTGGCTTTCAATTATCTACCCTTAGACACTTATCTGTTCCTCATGGTGTCCTACCTAATGAATAACTCTTCTGCAGATGGTGAAAACATGGGATTCTTAATTGCCACCAAGCTAAAATTAACAACAATTATGAGCAATGCTAGGGGAAGAACCTGGCAGAAAATAGTTCATCTATTAAAAAAAGGAAGAGGAATATTTAAGAATCACTTTAGCATTATGAAACCTTACAAAATTCTATTGTTCTAAGAGCATTAATACAAGTTGTTATAGTAACTGTTAACAACTATGTCTAGGGAACTTACTAATCCAATAACAATAGTTGTTATTTTCACTGGATTAATATATTTCCTAAACATAATTTGCTATTTATATTTATCAGTTGATCCTCAAAACTACTTTGGAAGCAAATGTAATATTACTTACCTGTATCTCAACATTAACATCTGTATTATAAGTCAAGAAAAAAAAAGTCAGGGGCAGTTCCAAGATGGCTGAATAGGAACAGCTCCAAGCTACAGCTCCCAGTGTAAGCAACACAGAAGACAAGAGATTTCTGTATTTCCAACTGAGATACTGGATTCATCTCACTGGGGTGTGTCGGACAGTGGGTGTGGGACAGTGGGTGCAGTGAGAGCCAAAGCAGGGTGAGGCATCACCTCACCCGGGAAGCACAAGGGGTAAGGGAATTTCCTTTCCTAGCCAAGGGAAACTGACACACAGCACCTGGAAAATTGGGTCACTCCCACCCTAATACTGCACTTTTTCAAAGGTCTTAGCAAAAGGCACACCAGGAGATTATATCCCACGTCTGGATCAGAGGGTCCCATGCCCACGGAGCCTCCCTCATTGCTAGCACAGCAGTCTGAGATCTAACTGCAAGGTGGTAGTGAGGCTGGGAGAGGGGTGCCCACCATTGCTGAGGCTTGAGTAGGTAAACAAAGCGTCCGGGAAGCTCGAACTGGGTGGAGCCCACTGCAGCTCAAGGAAGCCTGCCTGCCTCTATGGACTCCACCTGTGGGGACAGGGCATAGCCAAACAAAAGGCAGCAGAAACCTCTGCAAATTTAAATGTCCCTGTCTGACAGCTTTGAAGAGAGTAGTGGTTCTCCCAGCATGGAGTTTGAGATCTAAGAAGCAACAGACTGCCTCCTCAAGTGGGTCCCTGACCCCCGAGTAACTTAACTGGGAGGCACCCCCTGTAGGGGCAGACTGACACCTCATATGGCCAGGTACCCCTCTGAGACAAAGCTTCCAGAGGAACGATCAGGAAGTAACATTTGCTGTTCAGCAATATGCGCTCTTCTGGAGCCGCTGCTGCTAATACCCAGGCAAACAGGGTCCAGAGGGGACCTCCAGCAAACTCCAACAGACCTGCAGCTGAGGGTCCTGACTGTTAGAAGAAAACTAAGAAACAGAAAGAACATCCATACCAAAACCCCATCTGTACGTCACCATCATTAAAGACCAAAGGTAGATAAAAACCACAAAGATGGGGAGAAAACAGAGCAGAAAAGCTGAAAATTCTAAAAATCAGAGTGCCTCTTCCCCTCCAAAGGAACACAGCTCCTCGCCAGCAACGGAACAAAGCTGGATGGAGAATGACTTTGACGAGTTGAGAGAAGAAGGCTTCAGACAATCAAACTTCTCCAAGCTAAAAGAGGAAGCTCGGACCCATCACAAAGAAGCTAAAACTTTGAAAAAAGATTAGATGAAAGGCTAACTAGAATAAACAATGTAGAGAAGTCCTTCAATGACCTGATGGAGCTGAAAACCATGACACGAGAACTACTTGATGAATGCACAAGCTTCAGTAACCTATTCGATCAACTGGAAGAAAGGGTATCAGTGATTGAAGATCAAATGAACGAAATGAAGCGAGAAGAGAAGTTTGGAGAAAAAAGAGCAAAAAGAAATTAACAAAGCCTCCAAGAAATATGGGACTATGTGAAAAGATCAAATCTATGTCTGACTGGTATACCTGAAAGTGACAGGGAGAATGCAACCAACTTGGAAAATACTCTGCAGTATATTATCCAGGAGAACTTCCCCAACCTAGCAAGGCAGGCCAACATTCAAATTCAGGAAATACAGAGAACACTACAAAGACACTCCTTGAGAAGAGCAACTCCAAGACACATAATTGTCAGATTCACCAAAGTTGAAATGAAGGAAAAAGTGTTAAGGGCAACCAGAGAGAAAGGTCAGGTTACCCACAAAGGAAAACCCACCCGACTAACAGCAGATCTCTCAGCAGAAACTCTACATCCAGAAGAGAGTGGGGGCCAATTTTCAACATGTTTAAAGAAAAGAATTTTCAACCCACAATTACATATCTAGACAAACTAAGTGTCATAAGTGAAGGAGAAATAAAATCCTTTACAGACGAGCAAATGTTGAGAGATTTTGTCACCACAAGGCCTGCCCTACAAGAGCTCCTGAAGGAAGCATTAAACATGGAAAAGAAAAACTGGTACCAGCCACTGCAAAAACATGCCAAAATGTAAAGACCATAGATGTTAGTAAGAAACTGCATCAACTAACCAACAAAATAACCAGCTAACATCATAATGACAGGATCAAACTCACACATAACAATATTAACCTTAAATGTAAATAGGCTAAATGCTCCAATTAAAAGATACAGACTGGCAAATTGGATAAAGAGTCAAGACCCATCAGTGTGCTGTATTCAGGAAACCCATCTCACATGCAGAGAAACACACAGGCTCAAAATAAAGGGATGGAAGAAGATCTACCAAGCAAATGGAAAACAAAAAAAAGGCAGTGGTTGCAATCCTAGTCTCTGATAAAACAGACTTTAAACCAACAAAGATCAAAAGAAACAAAGAAGGCCATTACATAATGGCAAAGGGATCAATTCAGCAAGAAGAGCTAACTATCCTAAATATATATGTACCCAATACAGGAGCACCCAGATTCATAAAGCACGTCCTTACAGACTTGCAAAGAGACTTAGACTCCCACACAATAATAATGGGAGACTTTACCAACCCACTGTCAACATTAGACAGATCAACGAGACAGAAAGTTAACAAGGATATTCAGGAATTGAACTCATATCTGCACCAAGTAGAACTAATAGACATCTACAGAACTCTCCATCCCAAATCAGCAGATTCTTTTCAGCACAACATCACACTTATTCCAAAATTGACCACATAATTGGAAGTAAAGCACTCCTCAGCAAATGTAAAAGAACAGAAATTATAACAAACTGTCTCTCAGACCACAGTGCAATCAAACTAGAACTCAGGACTAAGAAACTCACTCAAAACCACTCAACTACATGGAAACCG
>NW_016813386.1:1579049-1585499 GCF_001698545.2 Rhinopithecus bieti
ACAGAAATCAACTAGAAAATCTAGAAGAAATGGATAAATTCCTGGACACTTACACTCTCTCAAGACTAAACCAGGAAAAAGTTGAATCCCTGAATAGACCAATAACAGGCTCTGAAACTGAGGCAATAATTACTAGCCCACCAATCAAAAGAAGTCCAGGACCAGATGGATTCACAGCCAAATTCTACCAGAGGTACAAGGAGGAGCTGGTACCACTCCTTCTAAAACTATTCCAATCAATAGAAAAAGAGGAAATCCTCCCTAACTCATTTTATGAGGCCAGCATCATTCTGATACTAAAGCCTGGCAGAGACACAACAAAAAAAGAGAATTTTAGACCAATATCCCTGATGAACATCGATGCAAAAATCCTCAATAAAATACTGGCAAACCAAATCCAGCAGCACATCAAAAAGCTTATCCATCATGATCAAGTGGGCTTCATTCCTGGGATGCAAGGCTGGTTCAACATATGCAAATCAATGAACATACTCCAGCATATAAACAGAGCTAGAGACAAAAACCACATGATTATCTCAATAGATGCAGAAAAGGCCTTTAACAAAATTCAATAGCCCTCCATGCTAAAAACTCTCAATAAATTTGGTATTGATGGAATGTACCTCAAAATAATAAGAGCTATTTATGACAAACCCACAGCCAATATCATACTGAATGGGCAAAAACTGGAAGCATTTCCTTTGAAAACGGGCACAAGATGGGGATACACTCTCTCACCACTCCTGTTCAACATAGTGTTGGAAGTGCTGGCCAGGGCAATCAGGCAGGATAAAGAAAAAAAAGGATATTCAATTAGGAAAAGAGGAAGTCAGATTCTCCCTGTTTGCAGATGACATGATTGTATATTTAGAAAACCCCATCTTCTCAGCCCAAAATCTCCTTAAGCTGATAAGCAACTTCAGCAAAGTCTCAGGATACAAAATCAATGTGCAAAATCACAAGCATTCTTACACACCAATAACAGACAAACAGAGAGCCAAATCATGAGTGAACTCCCATTCACAATTTCTTCAAAGAGAATAAAATATCTAGGAATCCAACTTACAAGGAATGTGAAGGACCTCTTCAAGGAGAACTACAAACTACTGCTCAACGAGAAACCAAACACTGCATGTTCTCACTCAAAGGTGGGAATTGAACAATAAGAACAATTGGACACAGGAAGGGGAATATCACACACTGGGGCCTGTCGTGTTGTGGCAGGAGAGGGGAGGGATAGCATTAGGAGATATACCTATCTCCTAATAGGTATATGACGAGTTAATGGGTGCAGCACACCAACATGGCACATGTATACATAAGTAACAAACCTTCATGTTGTGCACATGTACCCTACAACTTAAAGTATAATAATAAATAAATAAATAATATATAGTTTATCTAGTTTTTCTCTTAATAACCACAATGTTATGTATCTCCAATATCTCGTTTCTTTAGATATTAAATTCCATATACTTAACAACCAAAAAATTATAAGAAAAGTTTATCTTCAACACCTCTTCTGTTTAAATACTAAATAAATGATTGGCTCTGTCAATAATAAAAAAAAAGAAAGAAAGAAAAAAAAGGTCAACATTAGCAATTTAAACTGTACAGACCTGCCTCTTCCAAGATTATAGTTCATAGTTTGGCAAATGTTGCCATTGTTTCTCATATGACCTTGCATTTTTGAAGGAAATGTAAATGCAAATAAATGTTCGAAAAGCAGTGATAGAGCCCATTATAATGGTTGCCCACATGTCATATCCCTGTTATTTTATCATAAGCCATTTTTTATAAATAATCTAAAAATTGGGATAGTAATATACGATTGAAAGAACAGAAAAGTTGAAAAGTAGAGATTAATTGAGTAAACAGAGAAATCTTTTACAAAATTGATTTTCAGATAATAGTCTAGATGTCAAATAATTTCTGTATTTTTGCTGCTGGATTTTGCGATTAAATACTGACCAGTTTAGAATTTTGCATATTGCCTGTTTCTAATCTCATTTCTTTATTATAACTTGATGAGAAAAGGGAAGGAGGAGCCCACACAGTCTTTCAACTGTACGTCTCTGTTTAACTTTTGTGTCAGTACTCCAAGTTCTAAGTCATATACACAGATACAGTCAAAGAATCTAATAATGTTTGGAATAGAAAGTGAAAGTGAAGATTCTCCATGCTAAATCTCTCTTTGTATTTGTGAATTAAGCAAGGTTTATGAGATTAAAAACTTGGTTCAAGGTTTCTGGTGGAAAAGTAGGGAATTGAATCTATGTCAAAGCAAATCAGAATACAGTACATACTGGGATCCTTGAGATGATTTAAGTTCCACCCAAAAGCATCACTGAGCACAAAGAAGGACAAATATAAACCTGGATATGTCTTCGTGGACCACTTTCATCCTGAGGTCCTCTAGGCAAAATTCTTCCTTTACGTATTTCTATTCCAATTATGGAGTCATATCACAACATTGACCCAGAGGTAAGTGGCTCAAATGTCAGAAAAATACTCACAATTTTCATCACCAAATTCTCATTACTGTGGGAATTATCAAATATTAAATATCTATCAAAAGAACTGAGTGTGAAAATATTCTACCAGCTAGACCTATTTCTATGACAACCTAAGAGCAAGTAGAATGACATACCTGGAGAGTTCTTGTTGTATTTTGTTTTGACTATGTTTACATGGAATCTTCTAAGTTACTTCAACCTTTGCAGTTCTTCAGGTAAACGTAAACTGTGTAAATTTTGCAATATTGAAAATCTCATAGAATAAAAATAAAAGACTAATTAATTTTTTTTCACCCTGCAGTCGTGTTTCCTGATGACCTCTCTTCATGTTATCTACTGGTTATTTCTGGAAAGCTGTTGCTGTAAAATCACAGAAACTGAAATTTAATAATTCTTCTCTAAGCCTTTTGGGCATTTCAGGGCAAATAAACAAAAGCTATTACGTGTTCTAAGAGCCTCCAATGTAAGCCCTGTCTTTGAGCTGCAGAGTAAAGGACTGCATGAATAGGATAAGAAATTCCAAGCTCTTAGATATTTTCTCCCAGTAAGATACAACATGCTTTCTTATACTCCACAGTATTTATATTATTGTACAAATATTAACTGGCTCTTAAGATAAGGGAGGATATTTATTTTATTGTGAGAGAAGTGGAGTTTTCATTGTTTTGTTGGTTTTCTATTGTTTTGTTTTGGTTTTGCTCCTCATATTGTCCAAGGAATTTAAATAAAACTACTTGGGAAATTATTTATTAAAAGATAGCTAAGTGACATGATGCTTTAGCAAAATCATTGTAGGGCTTTTAAATTTTAATTACATCTTCAAGCATGTGGATACAATTCAATTACTGTGCTTAGTGTCATCTATATCCTTACTTACTAGGAGTTGAAAGAAACAGTACTTGTGATATTCTTCTGTAGTTTAATGTTGCAGGTTTTACTAATGATTCATTTTGGCTAATGTCAGCATGCCCAAATAAAAAACTTTACCCTAAAACACAAATAAAGTTTTCTGGAGCTTCCATTTTTGTTCTATACTTTCCATTATCTTAGATAACTTGTCTATTCCACCACAATGGAGAAATGTTTTCTTTCCTACTTGGCATTAGACGTGTACATTTTACTTTGTAAGACATTTATCAACAATCAATTCTTAGGAACTGAATCTCTCACTAACCTGAAACAGTGGAATGCTGTCTTGATGGAAAACAGAGAAGGTCAGAGTCACAACAGTTACTTGGGCGGGAGAAAAGCTAACACTCATATGCAATTTCTGATTTTTTGTAAAGGAATTATTGGACCTTCTTTAGTACATTTCACTTATTCTGTTGCCCCTCAGGTCTTTCCTTCTTTTGCTTTTAATATTAGATTCAGGGAGATTCAATTGACTGTCGTGCCCTACTGCCTAATCAGTCATAAAAAAGCACCAAAGTCAAGAAAAATATTTTAAGAGATGTCAGTTCCATAAAAGTCAAGAGTGATAAAGAGATTTATTGCCTCCATACTCACTGCTGACCTGATTCTATTGGAGTCGGAAATCAAGAAAATCCGATTGTTTGTGTGTGGGTATGAAAGCAAGCAAGAAAGCAAGCAAGCATGAGAAATAGATTTAGTTTGTAGGGAAAAGGGAATAATATTTATAAGTTGTCAAAAATCCCTAGAAGTTGATATTTTACTGTGCTACCTGAATTTCTGGAAACTTTTTTCCCCTGGCACAGAAGAAAACAAGATAAAATAAAAGGTCAAATATTCTCTTGCTACATTTATTTGTTCCTTAAATCATGTTATTTATTTAATCAATATTTATTATCTTCATTGTATGCTTGAAGTTGTACTAGCCTCTAGAGTTATAGTAGTGAACCAATCTGATTTCATTCTATTTGTACACATTAAGGGAAAAGACTTACATTAATCAGTCATTTCATAGAAAGTAAAGTGAAAGGAATTGGAATAGGGAAAGCATGAGAGAAGCCGCTCAAGTCATAGAGCGGCCAACTCCAGTGATTTCTGTAATTATTGAGTACCATTTAGGTCAGATTTGAACCAGAAGGGAACGGCAATCCAAATTGAATCCCTGGGTGGTGCAAACGTCATCTAAGATATTGATATAGAGATATCTGAGATGGAAGGGAATTTAGAGGTCATATTACAGTCCTTCATCTTATAGATGATCAAAAAAAAAAGAAAAAAGAAAAAAGAGAGAGAGGGATTGATTTGTACACAAATATCACTACTGCTAGAGTGAAAAAAATAAAAATCCAGTTTCTCATTTTCCCATGTTGTCTTCATTTCATAGTAAATCCTGCCAAAATGTTGAATGGACCCCTACATAAGCTGCTTCTCTCAAAAGCTGTTCTTGCTGTAAGAATGAAAAGAATGAGAGCTATAGACTGCATACTGCAAGGTATGTATTAGTTCAGACTCAGATTGATTTAGTTAACTCAAATATTCCTACTTACATATATCGCAAGACTTTACTATATATATATCAATGTCAAACATTTTAGCCTCATTCACTGCCATAATCACAATCACACTAAATGATGCAAATATTCAATAATTGATTAATTCACCAAGGAGGAATTTCCTGCCTATTTCAAGTTACCAAGTCTGTACTGCGAATGCCCTCTCACATTATTTAAACTCTCAAGATATACTAATACACACAATCCACAGTGCCTGAACATTATAATCATGTTTCCTTATTTAATATTTTCTGGGAGTGGGGAGAAAAGGAGGAGAATAAAAATTACAGAGATTTATCATCAAACCATACATGCTCAAGCATTATGGGCCTGCTTAAACCAAGATAACACTAGTATGCCAGAATAATCAATCATCATCACTTACCCTCTGAGTCCAATTAACCACCTTTAATAATAAACATATTTTAGTTTATTTTTGAACACTTTATAAATGTAAGTATA
Organism: Rhinopithecus bieti; assembly: GCF_001698545.2. NCBI lineage: Eukaryota > Metazoa > Chordata > Mammalia > Primates > Cercopithecidae > Rhinopithecus > Rhinopithecus bieti. The sequence continues at coordinate 1,584,490 of NW_016813386.1, forward strand.
AAGGTATAGTGAAAAACAGGTAACAGGTTTTGTAGAAACTTTAATAAGATTTTAAACATAGCAAATCATGGTTTCAAGTTCCTACATTTTCCGATTTTGAAGGTATATGCTCAAAATGCACAACATCCTTTAAATGCATCTAACCATTCCCCAACTCATATGCATTAACCTGGAACATGACAGTCTTGTAAATACTGATTCCAAGTTTTAAATATATCTCAAATAGTTCTGCTTTGTCATTGCTCTTGCTTTTCTTTTTTTCTTGCCTTTATCAAAATACAGGACCTTTGAATATTTTGACAGCATTTAATTTTTAAAAGAGAAAAGTTTATCAACTATGCTTCATAATTGTAAAACATTTTAATTTTTAGATTTATGATCACTATTAGACTTAACAAATCCAATGAATTATTTTCCATTTCAATTTCATCAATTTCCTTTCAATCATTGTTGCATGTACATCAGCCTCAGCTTTTGTTAACTTACAAAACATATGTATGTTCTGAAAAACAGACATCCAAAAAATATATATATATATTGTCACATGTCCTTTAAGCTAAAAAGCACACATCAGGTCTTTATTCTAAAACCTGTCTGATGAAGTACTTTCTGTTGAATGAAACACTGCATGAGAAAAACATATTTTTTTGTGTGCTTAGAAATTACTGTTAACTAATTTATCATGGAGTCTGAAAAAAAATCATGTAATTTGTGGTCGTCTGAATGTACATAGTCTGAGATTTCAATTTCAACTTCACCATCATCATTAGACTCTTGAGTGCTATTGTCTTACTCAGCATTCAGCTCATTTGTCTAATAATCTTTAAATGTATTCTTTTGTCAGTGTTCAACTCAGTGCCATTATAGGTAGAAATTAAAAAAAAAAAAACTATTTTCAATGAAAACTGAAAACACACAAATAAACAAGCAAATATGCTTTTAAAAGTGGCTTCTTTTAGCATATTTGCTTGTTTATTTGTGGGTTTTAAGTTTTCATTGAAGATAGTTTT
>NW_016813386.1:1585923-1591016 GCF_001698545.2 Rhinopithecus bieti
GTACACGTATGTTTATTGCGGCACTATTCACAATAGCAAAGACTTGGAATCAACCCAAATGTCCATCTGTGACAGACTGGATTAAGAAAATGTGGCACATATACACCATGGAATACTATGCAGCCATAAAAAAGGATGAGTTTGCGTCCTTTGTAGGGACATGGATGCAGCTGGAAACCATCATTCTTAGCAAACTATCACAAGAACAGAAAACCAAACACCGCATGTTCTCACTCATAGATGGGAACTGAACAATGAGATCACTTGGACTCGGGAAGGGGAACATCACACACCGGGGCCTATCATGGGGGGTGGGGAAGGGGGAGGGATTGCATTGGGAGTTATACCTGATATAAATGATGAATTGAGGGGTGCTGACGAGTTGATGGGTGCAGCACACCAACATGGCACAAGTATACATATGTAACAAACCTGCACGTTATGCACATGTACCCTAGAACTTTAAGTATAATAAAAAAAAAATAAAATAAAATAAAAGAAAGTGGCACCAGACTTCTCTTAGACCTTTTCAAAGAATATTAAAATATTTTGGGCAATGTAATAAAAATTTGAAAACTAATTCCAAGTTGATCATTTATTTCACTCTTGTGTCATCCTACAAGGGAATACTCTATTACCTTTCTTTATTATTTTCATCTTTATTAGAATAACTCATAAAAATGAGTAAGTAATGATATAATCCAAGATACTGAAATGGCAAAATATTTCAAGATATAGGAAAAGTGGATCATCAAGTTTCCATAATGTATCTTTTATTTATAAAAGGGTTCAAACAACAACAGGGCAACAGAAAGATGAAATGAGTTTTAGTATTTTAAAATGTACTTCTCTTTGTTAATTGGGAAGTGTTTTAAAAGAATGTCCTGAAATATTAATCCTTCCAAAAGATAATACTTCTTAAAATAAACCCCAAAAGTTTGAGTTCAAAGGAGCCCAAAAGTATTCCCAGGGATCTAGTTATATAATTCATAATGAAAGTTGAATGCATTCTTTATAGGTACTCTTTAGGGCACTAATAAGCATGCTTATCAAAAAGTGTGTCATCCAAATCAGTTGCCAATAGATGTTCGAAACCCTGAACTTAATGCCAGCTTTTTAATTATTGCATTCTTGGTTTGTGACCTTTACTTTCTTAGCCTTTTCTAGTTAAATAGGTTTATGGAAATATTTTTGTTAACGTATCTGGCTAAAATCACATGGTTTTAAAAATATAGTTAGAATACATTTTCATTGTTTTCTTTCCAAGTTTTATTTTAGGTTCAGGAGGTATATGTGCAGGTAAATTTCATGTCACATGGGTTTGCTGTACAGATTATTTAATCACTCAGGTAAAAAGCATAGTACCTGATAGGTAGATTTGCAATCCTTATCCACCTGTCACCCTCCACCTTCAAGAAGGCCTCAGTGTTTATTGTTCCTTCATCATGTCCGTGTGTACTCAATGTTTAGCTCTCACTTATAAGTAAAAACATGGTAATTGGTTTTCTGTTCTTGCATTAATTCCTTTAAGATTATGCTCTCCAGTTCAATCTCTGTGGCTGCAAGACCGTGATGCCTCTTTTTTTATATATATGGCTATGTAGTATTCCATGGTGTATATGTACCACGTTTTCTTTATTCAATTACTGTTAATGGGCATCTAGTTTGAGTCTACGTCTTTCCTATGGTGAATAGTGCTATGATGAACATATAATTGTGTGTGTCTTTAAAGCAGAATGATTTATATTCCTTTGAGTATATCCCTAGTAATGGAATTGCTGGTATAAATGATAGTTCTATTTCTCAGAAATCTCCGAATTACTTTTCACAGTGGCTAAACTAATTTATATTCCCATCAGCAGTGTATAAACATTCATCTTTCTCCACAACCTTGCCAGCTTCTGCTATTTTTGGACTTTTTGATAGTGGCCATTCTGACTCATGTGAGATGATGTTTTATTGTGCTTTTGATTTGCATTTCCCTAATCATAAATGATATTGAGCATTTTTTCATATGCTTGCTGACCACATGTACGGCTTCTTTTGAGAAATGTCTGCTCATGTTCTCTGCCCATTTTGCAATGAGATTGTTTTTTGCTTGTTGATCTGAGTTTCTTGCAGAGTTTTGATATTAGACCCTTGTAGGATGCATAGTTTGCAAACATTGTCCCATATTGGAGGTTGTCAGTTCACTCTGCTGAAAGTTTCTTTTGCTGTGGAAAAACTCTTCAGTCTAATTAGGCCCCATCAGTTCATTTTTGCTTTTGTTGCAATTGCTTTTGGAGCTTTTATTATGAAGTCTTTGCTGGGCGGATGTCCAGAATGCTATTTCCAAGATTTTCTTCTAGGGTTTTTATAGTTTTAGGTTTACATTTAAGTCCTTCACTCATTTTGAGTTTATTTTTGTATATGGTGAAAGGTGGGGTCTGGTTTCAATCTTCTGCATATGGCTAACCAGTTACCCCAGCAGCATTTATTGAATAGACAGTGCTTTCCCCATTGCTTATTTTTGTCAGCTTTGTTGAACATCAGATGGTTATAGGTGAGCAGCTTTATTTCTGAGTACTTGAAACTCTTCCGTTGGCCTATGTGTCTGTTTTTGTATCAGTACCATGTTGTTTATTTTAGTTACTGCACCTTTGAGGTGTAGTTTGAAGTCGAGTACTGTGATGCCTCCAGTTTTGTTCTTTTTGCTTACGATTGCTGTTGCTATTTAGACTCTTTTTTCATCCAAATGAATTTTAGAATACTTTTTTCTCATTCTTTGGAAAACATTCTTGAGGGTTTGATAGGAATAGCATTAAATATGTACATTGCTTTGGGCAGCATGACCATTTTAACAATATTGATTTTATCCATGAGCATAGAATGTTTTTCCATTTGTCTGTGTCATCTATGATTTTTTGCAGCAGCATTTTAAAATTCTTGTTGTTGAGACCTTTCACCTCCCTCGTTAATGATATTTCCAGGTATTTTATTCTTTATGTGGCTATTGTGAATGGAACCACACTGTTGATTTGGCTGTCAGGTTGAACATTCTCAGTCAATAGAAATGCTACTAATTTTTGTACGTTGATTTTCTATTGTGAAACATTGCTGAAGTTGTTTATCAGATACAGGAGCTTTTGGGACAGGACTATGGGGTTTTCTAAGAATAAAATTACATCAGCTGCAAAGGGAGATAGTTTGACTTCCTCTCTTCTTATTTAGATCCATTTTATTTCTTTCTCTCTTCTGACTGCTCTAGCTAGGACTTCCACTGCTATATTGAATAAGAGTGGCGAGAGTGGGCATGAATGTCTTGTTCTGGTTTTCAAGAGAAATGATTCCAGCTTTTTCCTATTCAGTTATATGTTTGTTGTGGGTCCATCATAGATGGTTCTTATTATGTTGAGGTATGTTCCTTCAATGCCTAATTTGCTGAGGGTTTTTAACATGAAGAGATACTTGATTTTATCAAAAACCTTTTCTTTGTCTATTAAGATAGTGTTGTTGTGGCTTATGTTTGTAATCCCAGCACTTTGGGAGGCCAAGGCGGGAGAATTATGAGGTCAGGAGATTGAGACCATCCTGGCTAACATGGTGAAACCCTGTCTCTACTAAAAATACAAAAAAATTAGCCGAGTGTGGTGGCGGGTGCCTATAGTCCCAGCTACTGGGACGTTGGGCAGCATGACCATTTTAACAATACTGATTTTATCCATGAGCATAGAATGGAGTCTGAGGCAGGAGAATGGCATGAACCTGGGAGGCGGAGCTTGCAGTGAGCCAAGATCACGCCACTGCTCTCCAGCCTGGGCAACAGAGTGAGACTCCATCTCAAAAAAAAAAAAAAAAAAAAAAGAGTGTGTTGTTTTTGTTGTCACTTCTGTTTACCTGAGGAAACACATGTGTTGATGTGTGTATGTTGAACAAAACTTGCATCCTAGGAATAAATGCTACTTGACCATGGTGAATTCGCTTTTTTAATAAATATGCCGCTAGATTCAGCTTGCTAGTATTTTGTTGAGGATTTTTGCATCAATGTCCATCAAGAATATTGGCCTGAAGTTTTATTTTTTGTTGTGTCTCTGCTGGATTTTGGTACCACAAGAATGATGCAGGCCTCATAGAATGAGATAGGAAAAAGCTCCTCCTCTTTAGATTTTTTTTTTTTTTTTTACTGTACTTTAAGTTCTGGGATACATGTGCAGAACGTGCAGGTTTGTTACATAGGCATACACGTGTCATGGTGGTTTGCTCCACCAACCTATCATCTACATCAGGTATTTCTCCTAAAACTATCCCTTCCCTAACTCCTGGTCCCACACAGGCCCCGATGTGTGGTGTTCCCCTCCCTGTGTCCAGGTGATCTCATTGTTTAACTCCCACTTATGAATGACAACATATGGTGTTTGGTTTTCTGTTCCTGTGTTAGTTTGCTGAGAGCGATGGTTTCCAGTTTCATCCATGTCCCTGCAAAGGACATGAACTCATCCTTTTTATGGCTTAATAGTATTCCATGGTGTATATGTGTGGCATTTTCTTTATTCAGTCTATCATTGATGGGCATTTGGGTTGGTTCCAAGGCTTTGCTATTGTGAATAGTGCTGCAATAAACATACATGTGCATGTGTCTTTATAGTAGAATGATTTACAATCCTTTGGGTATATACCCAGTAATGGAATTGCTGGGTCAAATGGTATTTCTGGTTCTAGATCCTTGAGGAATTGCCACACTGTCTTCCACAATGGTTGAACTAATTTACACTCCCATCAACAGTGTAAAACATTCCTATTTCTTCACATCCTTCCCAACATCTGTTGTTTCCTGACTTTTGAATGATTGCCATTCTAACTGGCATGAGATGGTATCTTACTGTGGTTTTGATTTGCGTTTCTCTAATGACCTGTGATGATGAGCTTTTTAAATATATGTTGGCTGCATAATGGGAGAACATTTTTGCAATCTATCTATCTGACAAAGGGCTAATATCCAGCATCTACAGGGAACTTAAACAAATTTACAAGAGAAAAACAAACAACCCCATCAAAACGTGGGCAAATGGTATGAACAGACACTCCTCTTCAATTTTTTTTTTTTTTTTTTTTGG
>NW_016813386.1:1591080-1608828 GCF_001698545.2 Rhinopithecus bieti
ATTTCTGGTTCTAGATCCTTGAGGAATTGCCACACTGTCTTCCACAATGGTTGAACTAATTTACACTCCCATCAACAGTGTAAAAACATTCCTATTTCTTCACATCCTTCCCAACATCTGTTGTTTCCTGACTTTTGAATGATTGCCATTCTAACTGGCATGAGATGGTATCTTACTGTGGTTTTGATTTGCGTTTCTCTAATGACCTGTGATGATGAGCTTTTAAATATATGTTGGCTGCATAATGGGAGAACATTTTGCAATCTATCTATCTGACAAAGGGCTAATATCCAGCATCTACAGGGAACTTAAACAAATTTACAAGAGAAAACAAACAACCCCATCAAAACGTGGGCAAATGGTATGAACAGACACTCCTCTTCAATTTTTTTTTTTTTTTTTTTTGGAATAGTTTCATTAGGATTGGTATGAGCTCTTCCTTATGTCTGGTAGGATTTAACTGTGAGTCTGTTTGCTCCAGGACTTTTCCTGGTTGTTAGTCTTTTCATTACTGATTCAATTTCAGAACTCATTATTGGTGTGTTTGGGAATTCAATTCCTTTCTGGTTCAATCTTTGGAGGTTGTTTCCAGGAATTTATTCATTTCTTCTAGGTTTTTTAGTTTGTGTGGATAGAGGTGTCCGTAATAGTGTCTGACAGTTATATGTATTTCTGTGTGGTCAGCAGTAATATCTCCTTTCTCATTTCATATTGTGTTTATTGCGATCTTATCAATCTTATTCTTTCAAATAAAAAACATTTGGTTTTGTTGATCTTTTGTATGGTTTATTGCATCTTCATTCAGTTCAGCTCTGATTTTAGTTATGTCTTTTCTTCTGCTATCTTTGGGCTTGGTTTTCACTTTCCTCTGGTGAGATGTTAGGTTGTTAATTTGAAATCTTTCCAGCTTTTTGATGTAGGTGTTTAGCATCATAAACTTTACTCCTAACACTGTTTTAGCTGTGTTCTAGAGATTCTGGTATGTCCTATCACTGTTTCCATGGGTTTCAAAGACATTCTTGATTTTGCTTTAATTCGTTACTTGCCCCAAAATCATTCAGGAGCAGGTTGTTTCATTTCTATATAATTGTATTATTTTGAAATATCTTCTTGGTATTGATTTCTATTTTTATTGCATGGTGGTCTGATAATGTGGTTGGTTTGATGTTGGTTTTTAACATTTGTTGAGAATTGCTTTATGACTGAGCAATTTTAGATAATGTGCTGTGTGCAGCTGGAAAGAATGTATAGTCTATTTTGATTGGGCGAAGTGTTCTATAGATGTCTGTTAAGTCCATTTAGTCAAGTGTTGAGTTTAAGTCTCAAATATCTCTGTTATAATTCTACCTCAATAATATGTCAAATAATGTCAGTGGGGCATTGAAGTCTCCCACTATTATTGTGTGATTATCTAAGTCCCTTCATAGGCCTCTAAAACTTGCTTTATAAACCTTGTGCTCCAGTATTGGATGCCTACATATTTAGAATAGCTAAGTCTCTCTTTTTTTAATTGAACCCATTATCATAACACAATGCCCTTCTTTGTCTTTTTTGATCATTGTTGGTTTAAAGTCTGTTTAATCTGAAATTAGAATAGCAACCACTCCTCTTTTTTGTTTTTCATTTGCTTGGTAGGTTTTTTGCTATCCCTTTACTTCTAGTCTACGGATGTGATTGCATGTGAGATGAATTTCTTTATGACATCATACACTTGGGTCTTGCTTTTTTATCCCATTTGCCACTCTGTGCATTTTAAGTGGGGCATTTAGCCTGTTTATGTTTTAGATTAATGTTCATATGTGTAGATTTGATCCCATGATTGTATTGTTAGCTGGTTGTTATGCAGACTTTTTTGTGCCTTTGCTTCAGTGTCAATCGTTTACTTACTTAAGTGTGTTTTTGTGGTGGCCAGTAGTGGTCTTTCATTTCCACATTTATCACTCCCATAAGAGCCTCTAGGAAGGCAGGTCTAGTGGTAACAAATTCCCTTAGCATTTGCTTGTCTGAAAAGGATCTCATTTCTCCTTTGTTTAGGAAGGTTAGTTTGGTTGAATTTTAATTTTTGGCTGAAATTTCTTTTTTTAAAAAAATGTTCAATATAGGCCCCTAGTCTTTTCTGACTTGTAGGGTTTCTACGAAAAGGTATGTTGTTAGCTGAGTAGGGTTCCCTTTGTAGGTGACCTGCCCTTTCTCTCTAGCTATCTTTAATATATTCTCTTTCATATCAACCTTGGAGATTCTGATGACTATGTGTCTTGGGGATGATCATCTTGTATAGTATCTCACAGGAGTTCTCTGTATTTTCTAAATTTGAATGTCAATTTCTCAAGGAAGATTGGGGAAATCTGCATGGATTATATTTTCAGATATTATTCCCAAGTTGCTTTCCCTCCCTCTCCTTCAGGGACACCAGTAAGTTATAGGTTTGTTTTCTTTACATTATCCCATATTTCTCAGAAGTTTTGGTTGTTTTTTTTTTTTTATTTATTTGTTTGTTTGTTTGTTTTGTTTTGTTTCTTTATTTTTTGTCTGATAGTAATTTTGGAGAACCAGTCTTTGGGCTCTGAGATTCTTTCCTCAGGTTGGAGGATTCTGCTGTTAATATTTACAATTACATTGTGAAATTCTTACAGTGAGTTTTTCACCTCTATCTCCTCAAATTGATTCTTTCTTAAAACAATTGTTTAATCTTTCAGCTCTTGTGCTATTTTACTGGATTTGTTAGGTTGTTTGAATTGGGTTTTGACTTTCTCCTGAATATTGTTGATCTTTGTTCCAATCCAGATTCTGAATTTTATGTCTGTTATTTCAGCCATTTCAGTCTGGTTAAAAGCCATTGCTGGGAAACTAGTGTAATTGTTTGGTGGTAGGAAGATAATCTGGCTTTCTGAGTTGCCAGAGTTCTCATGCTGGTCATTTCTCATCTATCTGTGCTGATGTTCCTTTAATCTTTGAAGTTTCTGTCCTTTGTGGTATTTTGCTTTTATATTCTTTGATGTCCTTCAGGGTTTGACTGTTGTATAAGGTGAATTCATTCAACTGGCTTCATTTCTGGAAGTTTTCAGGGAGCCAAGGCTTAGCTAAGCACTCCTGGGTTGCATGTTCTAACCCTGGGCACCTGGTACCAAGCCCAAGATTTTGCTCTCTGGCCCCTGAAATTAAGTACATGTTGTGCTGGATGGGGACAAATTGTTCGCAGTCTACTGACAACAACACTCCAATCAGGGGTGTAGGCCAAAGCCCTTAACTGAGGTAGTGGCATTGGGGTCCACACTTGTGTGCATATACTATCAGCAGTGGCAGCATGATGGGGTGCATGCACATTGGCAGTGGCAGGGCATTTTTAGGGGCAAGGGGGCAGTTTCCACGTGTGTGTGTGCACCAGAAGAGGTCAGGTGGCAGTGTCTGCTAGTTCTGTTCGTGGCAGGAGCATGTGTGCTGGTGGAGGAATGGTGGCGAGGTCCACCCATGCATAAACACTAGCAAAGCAGTGTGGGCTGTCAGTGAGTACATAATAGCAAAGAGGTGGGTGGAGGCTGTAGTGCGAACTGGTTGTGAGTCAGTGGGTGCACATAGGTTGGGGACAATCTGCAGAAGCTCTTGAAGGGTTCGGTGTCATCTTTCGGTGAAAGAGCTATTGTGGTGGCCACTGGGAAGCATCTTGATTGGGCATCTGGAGCTGCACTGCAAGCACGTGTGTCCAGGGAGGGACACTGGGAGAGAGCAGCAGACAGGGCTACTCGCAGATCTGACTGTCTGCATCTCAGGGCCAGACCGCTCCGCTCTCTCCAGGTCTGATAGTAAGCAAGGGCCAAAGACACCTAGAGGAGCATAGCAAGCCTTGGCGGATGGGTGCCCTGTCCATGCTCCACTGCAGCCCAGCCCACACCAAACCGTCTGGGCTTGGCACAGGCTAGGATGCTGTCCCTGCTACCTCTCTAAACAGCTCTCTCTGTCATCTCAAATGTCCTTGGGGATCATTGAGTCTCATGCAGTTAGGATTCTGGAGGTAGGATTTTGGAGGTGTGTGACAAGAGACAGCCACTCCTCTTTAACTCACTTTTTGCCCAGGAGTCACTGGGAGCCACAAATGAGTCCTCCTCCTCAGCAGCCCCTTGCAGGGTTCCCAGCTTCCTTCTCCTTCAGCTCAGGGTCTGCATTCTGCCCCCATCCACTCTCAATGCCCTGCCTTCCAAAGATTGCTCAGAGTGTGCCAGTCTTCCTGATTTTCTGGTCTCTTGATGGAAGATGCTCTTCCTGGCTGTATGCAGTAGGCTAGTTTGGTTTTAAAACACATTTTTGAATATTGTGGACTTTATTGTAATTCAGTTTCCTTTAATAATTTCAGATTAAAGTTACAGGAAAACCTGGCTTTTACTTAAATTTTATTGGTGTTATGTATATCTTGCGAAGTGAAAATTTGAAGTGCCTGACCAAAGAACCAATATTTGGCTCCAGGATTCTGGTGGGTTCTATATTGGGAGAAAAATCTGTTTTTCGAGGTAGTCAAACTTTGAGAAATAACCATCAAATCTGCCTGAGAGACCAAGGCCATGACATCACTTTAGCTAAAGATAACTAGAATTTATTGATAGGGGTTTAGAAGCCTGCACTAGAGTGATTGTGTCAGAGTCAGGGGCCATTAGGCAGCAGAGGATTGGTATTATGTTAATATTCCAGAATAGGAACCATAGTTCACAAAAACACCTAATAGCAGTCACTGTTCTTGCTTTAAATAGACCATGATTAATGTAATTGCAAGTGAAAAAGTTGCTGTTTGCTTCATGGTATATATATATATATATTTTACACCAAACAAATTCCAAGTTTTGAATAAAGATTTACCGTTACTAAAAGTACAAAATAAAGAGTACTCTTTGTCATGCATAGGCTTACACAGGGCTAGCATAATGATGTCTAACTAGATGGAGAAATGAGTAGGTAATGAACAATAGTTGTAAAAGACCATTGTACATTTAAAGGAACTTTGCCTTACATTGACCAACTGGACAATTTCTGGATACTCATAGGATTTACTCCTTACCTATTCAGACTGAACAATACTGGTACAATGTTTAGGTATAGTAAACTATATTAGGTTGTGAAAAATACCTTATCCAGGTTTTTTTTTTCTTTTTTTTAATATGCCACGTACAATTCAGGTCACCATATATCCTTGTTTGCCTAGGATAATCCTAGTTTATGGTTATTTTTTATGGGATAGTTTTTATTATAGCCTTTTTTATTCTCAGTGTTCAGGTTTCCAGGATAAATTATGTGATTGCTCTACCTACAAGAATCTAAAAGGCTTCATCTTTTACCCCTAATTTTAAGTAACTAATTTTGACTCAGATTGAATGACTTCAAATGGAAATGAAAAACTGAGACCCTGCAGTCCATGCCACCAGTAAAAAAAACTTTCTATTAATGAAGAATACTGGATTGGAAGATCCAGCAAGTGAAGACTTGTGAATCATTGAAAGACCAGAGTTAAATCTGATGTCTCTATTCATTCTTCTATAGTACGTAGATGGAGTTCAGTGTTGGGTGTGTAGAAACTCAACAAGCACTAGTGGATAGATCAGATGAATTATTAATTCAACAGGCAGACAAGAAAATAACCAATCAATATTATTAGTTTACTACATCTCTGTGGTGATTTTGGAGAAGGTCTTTCTGAAACACACACAGCCATACAGAAATAGGTTACTGACACCTCTTTTTGAAGAAAATTTTCTTTTCAGTGAATACAGAAAAGGATGAATATACTTGTCTCTGATGTTCTTTGAGGCAAACTATGCTTAAAGGCATTGACAACTGATTCAAAACAAGAAAAAGAAGGAAAAGGGAAACTAGTGTAAAATTCATTTATATTTAAAAAACTGGTTTTTTTTACAAGCATTTTGAATGTAGAACATGTTCTAAAAATGAAACTTCAGATTTAATTAACACTACTTTTCTTCAAAAAACTTTATGTTTCTCTAATTGCATTGGCTTTAGTGTTAAACAGACTTCTTTCAGGGCTTGTCAAGCATTTATTTGTAAATTTATACCTGAATTAAAAAAATACGAGGCACACTGCCAAAATGTATCATTAAATATGTGAATTCTAAACTAGGACACTGTGATATCCTGGTGTGATGGAAGCAGCAGCCACAGTGCAGGGGAAGCATGGGGGCTTTGGTGAGATCTGGTTTGCTACTTACACCTCACTCTGAGAAGAAAATAGGACAAACCCCAACAGAAACATAAAATATTTAAGACTTAAATCAGCAATAAACAAAAACAAGACATTTAAGACAAAACCAGAATTGTCAGAGAAATCAGAGTACTTGATGATGATTAGTTATTAAGGGAGTTTATTAAAAGTAAGGAACAGTCACTCTGAATGACCTTGAGTGGTAGCAGTCTCTTCTTTATCAGTCCTGCTCTCCCTCATGTGGTCGTCACCATCCACCCCGCAGCCTAAGTGAAAGGCTAGAGTCAGCTTTTATTCTTCTACCAGCATTCTTACTCATATCCTCACAGCCTTGCCCAAGATGAACCAAAGCTTCACACTCATGCCACCCTCCTGCTAATGCATGCTACTGTAACAATAGGAGTTGACCGTTTTGTTGGTAATCCTATCATTTATGTCTGAAAGTTGCCAGTTAACAGTGTGTTCTTCTTTTGGGTTAGAATCTACTTTGTTGTATTTTTTTTTCTCAGTGAATAGAATGTTCAGGAACCCAATAGACAGATGCTAACAAATGCAATTCCTAGGTCATATCATGTATTACAGACATGCTTCTCTAAAGGTGACATAGTCAATCAGATAAACAGTACTACGATCCTGAAGATAGATGGCAGAATGATCTTGCTGTCACTTAAAAGCCCAGATTTAATAGGGGTTGGCGTTCCAAGAAAACATGTTTAGGGCCTTGAGATTACTCTCCTGAGACTAAGATTATGGGTCAGAGTAAAATCCAATTAAAACTTGCTTTTTTTTATACAAAGGTAATGTCTTCTTAATTTTTTTAAGGAGGTAGGCACATAAAAATGAGTAATGGAATCTGCCCTGCTTCCTGCCTTGTTACTCAGCATCCCATTATTGCCGTGAGCACCATAAATTAACCCACAAAAGTTCCCATTGGTTAAATTAGTCTGCTTTAGATTCCCTTGTCTGCAGTCAGAGATTCCTAGTAGATATACCACGGATTCTCCCACAGGCTCCCATTGCATTCCTTGGTCTCAGAGCATGCCTTATGGTGCCAAGCAACAAGCATTGAAAAGAATATATTTCATTTCAAATAAAAACAGCACAAAAAGATGGTGATAGACTCATCTTCTAATTTATTCTTATAATTTTTTTTGTGATTAATGCAACTAGTAGCTAAAACTGTTGCTTGGTCACAAACAAAAATGCCAGAAAATTATTTTGCTGGATAGTAGAAAGCTACTGACTTTTATACCAGATTATTATTACTGCAATTACACAGCTGACATGCAGAAACCTTGAAGATATGTGACCCTTGGGATAGTAAACAAGAAGTTTGAAATAAATGAAACTCAAATACCAGAATCATGTTGATGGTCAGCACTGTTCCTCTTGGCAAGAAAGCAGTTTCTTCTTTTCCAAGAAACAATTTGCATGACACTTGCTGGAAATATTACTTTCCTCCAGGTCACACATTAATTGACTACTTGGGTGCTCAGAGTAAGGACAGAGTAACAACAAGTGCTTATTTAAAAAAAGAAAGAAAGAAAGAAAAATTCGAGAAAGCACAATGTAATCACAACATGAGTGCCTTGATGATAATTAATACCTGGGAGCTAGCTTATAGCCTAAATCAATAATAGTTATTTTTCCCATCTCAATCTATAAAATTCCAGACACGATCCTTTCTCCACACCCTTAGCCATAAGAGCTAAAAGCAAAGTCTGTGTCAAATTCTTGATTCCGTATCTATTGCAGACACAATGCAAGAGATAAAACCTAATGAGTTTCTACAAACACAACCAATTTGTTAGCATTGACTGGTCACTTCAGTGAAAGAGCCAGTCAATTTAATCAAATTGGCCAAACTGGCCTTAAGCTGAAGTGACAAATGGATGCAGTCAAAATAATCAAACTAAGTAAATAGACTGGGTGTGTTCACTTCAATACCCATATAATGGTCCTGAATCTTAACTTTCTTGTTCATAAGCACTAGTCTCTGCTGAGTAGGAAAAAAAACATTAATATTGAGAAACACAAAGCAAAATGCCTGCTCACCCCGTGGTCATAAACAATCATCTGAAAGAGCAAAATATGTAGGCAAATGGAATATACCTTTCCCCTCACCTCTTGACTGAGGGCATGCCCAGGAGACCTACACCAGGTTTTCTAATCATTGGCATATGAAGAATCCAGAAGAGACATTGCCCCTAGCCACAGTATAATTGGTTATATACATACAGTATAAACATACGTTTACTGGACAGTGGACACAGGAATACTGAATTAGAAAACATACCCAAGTGACTCCAGCAGGAGTCTAAGAAGAATAGACAGCGGAGAGGGCTTTCTAAAGCCCCAAACAATCATGGTAATTCACTTCCAACTGTTGCCCTGCTGGCACTCTTCCTATGCAGACAGGGGAGAGCTGCTGCATCTCTCAGATAACAAGGTAATTAATGTTAAAAAGGAAGGCCATATTGAGGAGGGTCAGTTGTAGCTTCAGAATTATAAAAAGGTAAAATTATAAAGCCTATTTCCATGTGCCTCCAACTTTTTTTTTCTCCTAAGGCTTATTTTTTAAAGATTAAAAAAAGGCAGGGATAGAGACACAAATAAACAAAAGCTATTATGGGAAAATGAAATTCCTTTCCTCTTAGCCTCTTTCCGTTACTGATCTTCTCTGAAGCCTCAGTAACATTTTATAACCCAAACTTTCAAAATTAGCTTCATCTACTTAAAAAAATAATAATAGCATAGAATTTGTTCATAAACACCGTGAGGGGAGATGTCATTCTTTCATTGAGGTAAGGATCCTCTCCCATCTTTCTGTCCAGTACTCTGCTTCAGGGGCATCACTCATCACTATTTGTATTATTAAACAGTTATTAATAAATAAGTAATATTAATGAATGATACATAAAATAATGATAAATAAAAATTAATTAATTACTATTTTAGAATATAAATAAATAATATTGATAAATAAATTACTTAAACTCTATGGATAGAGGGTACAATAATTGTAACACTATGTTTGGAAAACTGTGCTATTAGATATGGCGATGGATGTCGAGAGCTATACGGGAAGATTATATGAGGTGGAAACACGTTCAAAGGAAAGACTACAGGAAATTAAATATCATTTTCAAAGCCATGACATTGATTTCATAATAAATGGCAATAGTATCTCTGTGTTTAACTAAATATCAAACAGAAGACAATATGTAGCCTCATGTAAGAGCTAAAAGAAAAAATAAATGAGACCTTGAAAATACAAATTAGGCTTATATCTAGAGGCTGTAATAGTAAAAATGGCAACAATACCTAGCGCTTATTGATAACTTACCCTTAGTTCTTTAACATGTGTCAACACATTTAAATTCTGTAGAAACTCTAAGGGGCAAATATAAATTTTATCTGTCTTGTTTTAAGACTAGAAAACTAAAGCAGAGGGAAGTTGAGCAATGTGAAAAGATAACACAGCTAATAAGTGGAGACACCAGGATTTGAGCCCAGAAAATCTAGGTCCATTATCAATACTCTTAATAACAGTAGCCCTTATAATAAAATATCTGGATGTCTGTATAAATGAAATAGTATTATAAATAGCTGAGTTTTTAACATAATGTTGGATAAGCAGGATGACCACCCAAGGAACCCTAAGATTTTAGTAGGAAAAAATAATTGTAATAAGTAGTATATAACTTCTATGTTGCATTCTAAAACAATGTTAGTTCATGTATTTTAAAAAATATATTGTTGATGTTATATACCTATATGACACAGACACCCACAGACACACATTCAAATTCCTTAATGGTAACAATAAATCCAGAAACAACAACTATTACATCAGTTTTTTTTTTTTTTTTTTTTTTTGAGTGCATGCATTTAGAAATTTTCAATCATAAAATAAAATTGATCAGTTCAGATTTGGGGAAAATGATCTTAAGTGAAATTATTCTATTATAAGCATTATAAGCTTCCAGGGACAAAGTATATAACACTAACTACACTATATAACTAACTACAATCCTGTGTCCATAGTCATGAGCAGACAATTTCAATGGCTTTCATTAAAAACCTAGTTGATAGAGAACAAATCAGGATTTGAAAACTTTGGATTTCAAACTCAAATGCAGTTAACTAAAATCTATGACGTTGACTCTTTCCTAAAATATTCCTTAACACATGTTAAATGATTATGACAGGAGCAGCTAGAGCCTCTAGTCATCCTTCCAACCTTTTGGCCCTCCTGCATACACAAGCACACACAGACTACCACCAGCATTATTACAGCAGAGGAGCAAAGGGAAATAAAAGAAGCCATTCACAGAGAGTCTCTGAACATTTTAGATTTTTAAAAGGCTAATTTCATCATTTTGAGTCCTATAACTTTAAAAAAACAGCTTACAATCCCTGAAATTGAAGTGTGCCATAAACACAGAAAAAAGATGATGGTCGTGATTCCCAAGCTATAGAAAGTCCCGACAGAGCATTTTCACCCAGGAGAAGGTCTGCCTCATTAACCTTTAGGTGATGGCAACTGAGTGAGACAGCAGAAAAAAGGGGGTTGGAACAGCTCAAGGAAAGATGACAACGAGTCAGAAGTAAGATGGGTTGTGACAGGGCCTATCTCTAAAGGAAAGAAAAAACATGGAAATTGGCGACACAAATGGGAAGTGACAGGAAGAAACTGTTTGGGACTGTAAATGAGCACAGTGA
The DNA here is from genome assembly GCF_001698545.2 of Rhinopithecus bieti. Classification (NCBI taxonomy): domain Eukaryota; kingdom Metazoa; phylum Chordata; class Mammalia; order Primates; family Cercopithecidae; genus Rhinopithecus; species Rhinopithecus bieti. The sequence goes on from NW_016813386.1 coordinate 1,602,005, forward strand.
GAAAAGATGTGGAACATGCATTGGAGCGAAACCACTGAATTATGGGATTATGCCCCCAGAACTCTGAACAGAGCAATATTGTCTCCCAGCCGGTGGAGCAGGGCTAGATTTATTACACATCCTACTGCCTTCCGCATCATGTTCTCACAGAAGCAGCAAAGTCAATTCCAACCAGAAAATTAACCAACTCTTTTCCCTTTTTCGCCTCTTCTTTGCTTCTTAAATTAGTGAGAAAATGTAAGTTTTTCCCTAGGTGGTTGTGACCTCACAGACTGGTGACCCATTAAGAAATCCTGGGGAGAACACTTCATTCTGTGTTGTCTTCTTTCCATCAGGGCTGATGTCCCTTTGGAAGCGCTAAATGGACCCTCTCTTGTTCAGGCCCCAGTACATTTACCTGTAATTCTTACAAGAAAAAGATCTTTTTAGAAAGAAGAACTCTGGGATGTAAGTGTCTCCATTTAGTGCCTGTGTTTGAACCTCAGGTGTTTCTTGTTTGTATATTCCCTGTAGGCACCGTTAACAGGCTTCGTGTGGCAGAAGGCCCCCTGACTCTGAAATCTAGGTCACAGGCTGATGGCTCCTTGCACAGCATCCACTCTGTTTCTACGGCCGGCCCCTCTCTACTTTGAATTAAAGATACTTAACACATCCCTAAACACTGTGAAATGTTACAGGGTTATGCAATTGAGTTCAACAGGAGCACATTGGCTCACACCTCTTGAATGTTGGACAGTAAGAGCTGTGACCATTCTGAGCTTTACCCCATGCAGTCTTGCTTTTAAATGCGAAAGCAAATAAACACTTAACCTGCTGTGTGTTCAATGTCTCTCTGCTTGTATTACTTGCTTGACAACAGATGCTTAAAGATGAAGAACAATAACAGGAAGTAGGGTAAAGCTTTTGAGACAGAAAAGCTTTATGTAATGCAAATTTTTTATAGAACACACACACATATGCACACACACAAACGTGTGTGTATGCATAATTATAAGCCAGAGACTGAAAGCAAACAAAACTCAGAGAGCTTGTAAAACCTTAAAGTACTGCTGTCTGTAGGGTAAAATGGCTGCTTTGTGACAAAGCACAGGTGACTGGTGTTTTCTCCTGCAAAACCTGAGGCTGGAGGCGCTCCAAAATCAGCAGCTTGGGAATTCTTACAAGCAAGTGCCCCAAACCATCCCAAGATGGGACCAGTCAGGATTCCAAAGAAAGAAACACTAAATACCAGGGTGATCAGTTCAAAGCATTTATTCGGAAAACTGAGGTGCAGAGTGGGCTGCAGCAGTCCTCCAGAAGGAAGGAGAGAAAAAGGATGTTTCACCTAGCTACGTCTGCAGCAAAAGGGTCAAGGGATAGAATTTATAAGAAGGTTTAAGGAATTTGCTCAGAGCCAGGGCCAGTTCCTTAGTGGTAAACCTCTATACTTTTATCAGTGCCTGGGAATGTTCAAAAGCTCTATTTGAGTTCAAGCCTGCTGAGAAAAACCTGCCTCGGGCTGGGTCACAGAATAGCTAAGGCATTCTGTGATTTTGTCAGGACATGGAAAGAAAGCAGGGGTACCTGGGGGACACTACAGTAGGACAATGACGGGGTGTAACAAAAAGTGCTCTTTAATAGGCCCTTTAAGATGCTGAGCTAGAAGAAACTCTGCCTGTCTAGAGAAAGGAGTTATTTGCAGGGTTGGGAAATTAACGTGTTCATTATTTAGAGAAAAGTATGGGGATCAAGACAGCATGAATATTGGTTGAAAGCCCATCACTTCTTTACCCACCATATACTAGATGGATCATGATAAAAATTGCTAAAATGAAATAATATACAGTACTCTCATCTTTCCCAAAAGAGAAGGAAGAAAGATGTTCCGGGACTTGGTGGGGCACACAAAACGATACTCCAAAGTATGGCACTTAGACATGCTGAGAACTTTGTACTAAAGAAGTAGCCAGAGAACCAAGGTCTGTCTGAACTTCTGTCCCCTTCCTTCCCCTTCCCCACCATTGCTCATTTTCTTCCTCTCCCAGAGCACAGGATGGTGCTTTCTCTGACATTTCTTTATCTGACTAAGGGAAGTTCCTCCAGAAAGAATGCAATTTTAGTGAAACTCCTCCCTGGAATCTATATGAACCATAAAAGGTTAATCTGTATCACAGGAAGGGAGATTGAAGTTCTCAGTACACTTATAATGTGCTCATCACACCGGGACAAACTTTTTACCTATTCTTCTGAGTGCTCTAACCTGAGAGACTTAATCTACATAATAAGACAATCTTCATTAGCAGTGCAAGTCCTCTCCTCACCCTCCCATAGCTGTTGCCACCACCCTCCAGGAGAGTTAAAGCACTGATTTTTTTTCCCCCTGCAGCTTAAAATGCTACTTAAGCTTCAATCATCTGATGCTTCTTAAAGTCTCATACTTTGTGGAACTGTGGTGCATAAACATGTAATAAATCTGTATGTCTAGTCTCCTGTTGGTCTGTCTTCTGTCAAGTTTATTCCAGATAGCAAACCTTTTAGGGTAGAAGCAAATAGCCCTTCACCTTTGCAGATGCAGTGTCTATACCTCTCGTGGGAGAAGAAGTCTTGGGACAGAGATGAGAAAGCACTGACTTCCTTCAGATTTCACTGCAAGATATGTCCCACCCTGGCATTAATTCCACAATCTTCTTGTTTGTCAAATGTAAAAGAAAACATTGGGAAGCCTATGAGAACTTTCACAGGCAGGAGCAGGAAGGTGGAATGAGGTAACAAGGAAGATTCCATTGCCTAAGCTCATAGTTTGGTGACTAAGAGACCATGAGGTGAAAGTGATGCAGAGAACACCGGGTAGCACTCATATTCCTCACTGGCACTGTCCACAGGAGGACCCCACAGCTCAGAAGTGACTGCAGCTGGCTGCAAATGTTCCTTGGGAAAGATCAGAGAAGAATCAGAGGCGACAGTGTTTTCAAATAGGAAAAAATATATATATATATTTATTTCATCCTTATTCCATATTAGGTTGATTAACTGTGGTCTAGTATGGAGAATCAAATTTCTTGAAGACAAAATATTGGGCCTAATTACTGAGTGTTTTTATAAAGATGCCAGCACAACTGACTTAGTTTGAATGTGAAAAAAAAAAAAAAAAGATATAATTTCCAGTGACAAATAAGACTTTTAGCCAGGAGAAAACAATTATGGAAAATAAGTATTCAAAAAATTGTTGAAAATAAATTACTTAAAAAGACTGTAGGCCTTATGGCTTCAGATTCTTACAAAAAAAAAAAATGATTCTTACAAAAAACCCCACAAAAATCAGAAAAGAGATGGTTTATGTTCTTAAAAATGCTTTAAAGCAAATAATACGCAAGGTTTTAAAATGTAATGTAAGATGGAAGAAAATGACAAAATACTGAAATGGTTGATTTCATAGTTAAGAATGCCTGAATGGCAAATATGGTTCAATATCAATCAAATTAGTATATATTCATTACTTTAAAAAATAAAAATTTTTGACAATTTCTTTAAAAAATAAGTCTCGTAAGAATTAATAAATCAGTCAGCCACCAAAACTAGAAAATTAGTAGATGAACAAAATCATTGCAGTTTTATTTCACAAAATTCTTAGCAAATAATAAATATACATACCTTTTAGGGTAGGTGAAAATAGGAAAATAGTAGTCAAATTTAAATCAAGAAAGAAACAGTATAAAGGTATATAATCTTTGTTGGTTGGTTGGTTGGTTGGTTTTTTGAGACAGAGTCTCACTGTTACCCAGGCTGGAGAGCAGTGGCACGATCTTGGCTCACTACACCCTTCCCCTCCCGGGATGAAGCAATTCTCTTTCCTCAGCCTCCCGAGTACCTGGGATTACTGCCACACACCACCACACCCAGCTAATTTTTGTATTTTTGGTAGAGATGGGGTTTCACCATGTTGGCTAGGCTGATCTCAAACTCCTGACCTCAAGTGATCCACCTGCCTCGGTCTCCCAGAGTGCTGGGATTACAGGTGTGAACCACCATGCCCAGCTCTAATCTTTTATCTGAAACATTTGAAATCAGTAAGTTTCTGTGTATATCATATATTATGTAACATCTCCATCAATACTCTGATTTTGTACATGAGCGTTTCTCAACATTTATACCAGTGTAAATAATACTATCAGTGTTAACATTAGTTCAAGTTTAGCTACCAAATGTGACTTGATGGCAAACTTAAGGGGAAAGAATGCATTGTTTTTCATAGTTTGCCATTATAGAACTGGGAAAAACAATGGAGTTATTTGCTTGTACTCTAAATTCACACATGAATCAAAGAACTTCATTGATAATAAATATTGTGTGTACAGTAGAGGCAATCTGACTGAGAAGTCAGTGAGCACCTACCTGAGAAGGTCTATGTTGTATTCACTTGCAGAGCACTCTGCAGCCACTGGTGCTGTGCAGAAATTCATATGTACTGAAAAGATGATTAAATTTAGAAAACAACAGAAAGAGATTTACCAATAATGTTCAAATATAATTTACCAATAGTGTTCAAATATAATTTCAAATAACGTAAAAGTTTGAATGATTGTTAAAGAAACCACTGGGACCCGTTGATTTTAGAAGGGGCCTTGGAATGGTCACCATAGGGCTGAGAGACTTGAACAATGATCAGAATGATATGACTATTAGACATATTTTGTAGTAGCTTACTGATCTTGGGTATACCTAGGACTGGAATAGATTGGAAATTGACTAAAAATCCAACTTGGTATGTATAAAACCACTCACACACACACACACACAACAAAATAAAAGTCATAGATCTGATGAGCAAAAGCCTAACATGACTCACCACAATAAGTAGTCATAGTTTTTCACCCAATGCCCAAATATGAACCAGTCTATACACTAGGAGTCTCCATATATACATACGTTCTCTCTCTCTCTCAGAGAGAGAGAGTGTGAGATATATATATATATATAGAGAGAGAGAGAATATATATTTAGAGAGAGAGAGAAAAAGGGGGGGCAGAGAGAGAGAGAAGGAGAGAGAGAGAGAGACAGAAAGGGGGGGGGAGAGAGAGAGAGAGAGCAGGAGAGAGAGAGAGAGAGAGAGAGAGAGACTTGCTATGTTGTTCAGGCTATTCTGGAACTCTTGACCTCAAGCAATCCTCTTGCCTTGGCCTCCCAAAGTGCTGGTGTTACAGGCATGAGCCATTGCACCAGGCCCTAGGAGACATTTTTTTTCTTCTTTCTTTTTTTTGGGGGGGGGGTGGTGGAGTCTGGCTCTGTTGCCCAGGCTGCAGTGCAGTGGCGCAATCGCCATTCGCTGCAACCATCACCTCCCTGGTTCAAGCGATTCCTCCGCCTCAGCCTCCCGAGTAGCTGGGACTACAGGTGCCCGCCACCATGCCCGGCTAATTATTTTTATTTTTTTAGTAGAGACAGGGTTTCACCATGTTAGCCAGGATGGTCTCCATCTCCTGACCTCGTGATCCGCCCGCCTCAGCCTCCCAAAGTGCTGGGATTACAGGCGTGAGCCACAGCTCCCGGCTAATTTTTTTGTATTTTTAGTAGAGACGGGGTTTCAGCGTGTTGGCCAGGATGGTCTCGGTCTCTTGACCTCGTGATCCCTCCGCCTTGGCCTTCCAAAATGCTGGGATTACAGGCATGAGCCACCGCCCCTGCCAGGGGTCCCTTTTTAAGGGGGCTTTGTCACCTTGAGAAAGGACCCTGTGACAATACTACAAGTACATATTTCCAGATACCTTCCTTAAAAGACCTGAAATCATTTACCTTGCAACTGTACTGACAAAAAGAAATGAGGTTATTAGATACTGAGTCTGAAGCGATGGAAGTTTCTGAGCACCCAGAACATGCTGTGCTTTGGACGTCAGGTGATAAATGGAGTTTTGCTTTGCATGTATGTCTGCTTTGCCATTGCTATAATGCAAACTCGAAACAGGCTCAGCAACTAATAGAATTAAACACTTAGCTTTGTTTATTCAAATAATCATCATGTTTCTATTTAGTAATTTTTCAAATAGAATATTTCAAGTTCCTATTTAAGAAGCAAACCTTGGTTTTATGGAGTTAAATCTTCATGTATAAAGAGTTACTCATCATTATATTATCATATAATTGATCAAAACACTGTTAAGTTTGATTTCTGAGACACAGCAAATGTTTTCAACCACAAAATATATATGAGGAATACTGCTAAAACTAAAAAAAAAAAAAAAATCATTTTATTTAAAGAAAAGTTTCCTAACTCATGTGCTACAAAAGACTTATGCTTTTAATTTGATAATCATAACCTTTTTATTGTAATAAAACTCCCCATTACCAATTTGAAAATTATCTCACGTTAGAGTAGAAAATAGAATGTCATATAGATAAATAATTGAGTTTTTTTTAGATAAATAATCTTGAAAGCATGAGTATATTTTACATATAATATGAAGATGACAAATAAAGCCTGATAGTTAATATTGAGTCAAATACCTAAATGTAAAGAGTCAACTACATTTAAATCCACTTTCACCACTTTTTACCTGAGTGACCTTAGTCCAGCTTATTAACTTCTCTGTGCCTTTATCAATTTTCTTCAGTTTCTCTAATATAAATTGAAGTTTTAAAAATACATGTTCTCTAAAGCCCTTCATGCAATCTAAAAATGAAGAACATGTTTTATTAAAGAATTATAGATCTCTGACATAATATGTACACAAACTACCAAAAATGTGGTAATAATAATGATAGTAACAATAATAATTATATTTATAACAATAATAAAATTATAGCTTAGGTAAATAATAAAAGTGTAATTTAATCATGACTTTATGATTTAG
>NW_016813386.1:1610373-1619451 GCF_001698545.2 Rhinopithecus bieti
TAAAAAAAAAAAAAAAATCATTTTATTTAAAGAAAAGTTTCCTAACTCATGTGCTACAAAAGACTTATGCTTTTAATTTGATAATCATAACCTTTTTATTGTAATAAAACTCCCCATTACCAATTTGAAAATTATCTCACGTTAGAGTAGAAAATAGAATGTCATATAGATAAATAATTGAGTTTTTTTTAGATAAATAATCTTGAAAGCATGAGTATATTTTACATATAATATGAAGATGACAAATAAAGCCTGATAGTTAATATTGAGTCAAATACCTAAATGTAAAGAGTCAACTACATTTAAATCCACTTTCACCACTTTTTACCTGAGTGACCTTAGTCCAGCTTATTAACTTCTCTGTGCCTTTATCAATTTTCTTCAGTTTCTCTAATATAAATTGAAGTTTTAAAATACATGTTCTCTAAAGCCCTTCATGCAATCTAAAATGAAGAACATGTTTTATTAAAGAATTATAGATCTCTGACATAATATGTACACAAACTACCAAAATGTGGTAATAATAATGATAGTAACAATAATAATTATATTTATAACAATAATAAAATTATAGCTTAGGTAAATAATAAAAGTGTAATTTAATCATGACTTTATGATTTAGGTATTCTTATTCTCTCATTTTTAGCTATGAGAAAATTGAGGCATAAACTGATTTAGTAATTTGCTCATGATCATATAGTTAGTAATGGGTGGGGCCAGAAATCCAACCCCACTATTTGACTCCAGCAAGCATGTTCTTAACTGCTATGTTACATATAGGTAAAGACCAAGGGCTAAGGAAAAATATTGACATGAGTCCCTTGTTGCTATACTGAATTGTCCTGATTAGCATATTAAGGAGGAGGTACTTTTATAACAAGCTAGCAGAAAAAGGATAAGGAGAAAGAATTTCACACAAAAGTGAGAATATCCAAGAACTCTGTACCAGCCCAACTTTTAGCTGCCCTGGTTGTGATGACCTTGTCTAACATTACCTAGATTGAAATACAAAAAGCCAGAGGCAAATGTAGTAAATGGTAATAAGAAATGTGGTAATATGTGTATTATTTAACTCTGTTGTAAGGGGAGATCTGAGAAGAACCTCGGCTATAGGCAACAGATAAATGTTCAGACTTGGGCTGTAAATAGAAGGCATTGCAATGAGACTGACTGTTCATGCCCCATATGTTATGCCCATTGACTTTTACAGCCTGCATACAAAAATAGAGTTTGCATAAATCCGTGTTTTTCCACCTAGTTTTTTTTTTTTTTTTTCCCTGATAGGTATCACTACTTGGAGGAACCTCTAATGTAGACTATAAAATGGTGAAACTATTTCTTCTTATGATCTGATGACATTTGGCTGAGAAACATGATTGTAGAAATTGTTATTTATTTTTTTCTACGTGAATTTTACTACTGTCATGGAGATTTGAGTTCACCTAAAGACGGTATTGACAAAATAAAATGTAGATTGTTTTGTTGCTATTGTGGGTTTTGTGATAGATGGAGTGTAGTCCTGAATATGGAATTCCTTGTGGTTTCAAGATAAAGCTAGTTTAAGCTGATCCAATGCCAATATAGTAATACATGCAACTGAGAATTCAGAAATGTCTAGATAGATACTGGTTTCCACTTAGGTCATCAGAATTGCTTACCTCTGTAACTTTCTCTCTCTCTTTATGTATTGTAGTTTCCTCTGTGTTGCTTCATTCTTAAGAAAACTCCTCACATGGTGGACAAATCAACATCTGATGCTCTAGACAGTGTAAAAAGGAAATGCCTCTCTTCTCACTGACCATTTTATTTGTGGAAAAAAAAAATACACAACTCAGAGTAGCTCTGCTTATGTAACTGTTTCATCTCAAGACCTGGACTAAATAATTGATTAAAAGATGGTGAGTGGAATAATATGATTTTGCAAACTTGGGTTACGTGTCCATATCTGGTTAGGCCAACCACAGTCAGAAATGCTGACTGAGAATAAAAGACAGTGTTTCCTTAAAGAAACCCTAGACTCACATAGGTACTTGTAACGTACGATTCTGCTTTCTATTTTTTCTTTTCAAATTTACTTTTTTCTTATTGCTTTTCCAATGTTTCCATGCTTACTACTAATTTCCAAGGTTAGAGCTTTTAGATATATGAATAAAAATAGTAGACTACATGAGTAATACCTTGAACCCTTTCACTTATAAGCATTAGAGAAAATAGACTATATAAACCTTCCATTTAATGAAAAGCACTTTAATATTTCTTTGAGATGACTTACTTAATAAATTACAGCATTGTAAAAATTCCAACAAATAAACATTAGAAGTTGACTGAAAATAAATAATTTTCTAAAGAAACTTTCTAAAACGTTTCAGTAGCTACGCTTTCCTAACAAAGCTTCTTGCAAGACTTGAAGGAGGTTGTAGCAGCTGAATTTTGCCACTGGTAGCTCTGTACAATTTTTTCACTGTGGAGAATGATATTCAGACTAGAAATAGAGTCATCCACTCCCTGTTATCTACATTCTCGTATTTGCTTTCCATCATACTTGCCAGACACCTTTCAATTCACAAGTATTGAGTTTTGTATGTAAAATTCACCTTTAAAATATCTGAAAATTTGCTTCCTTCCAATTTCTCCCATTCTCTAAGATTTTATAGGAAGAAAATAAAAACTGTTGTATCTAAATATAATTCAGCACTTGATATGAATAACCTTTTAATGCAATTATATACTGTCTAAAGAGTTTGTCTCTCACATTATACTTTTATTTTCTAATATTAAGGTTATTTCTGATCATGAACAGTTACATGTCATAAATTGATAAAGATATAGACAGATAACAGATTTTCATATTATCATCTGGAGATAATACCTGATAATATCATACTGAGTTTTTTCTCCTTATGTGCATGTAATTTAAAAAGTTAAAACCACATTGATAAACTTATTATCTTGCTTTTCAACAGATGTTAAGCATTTTTTCATATAATTAAAAGCCTTCATTTTAATGATTTTGTTGCAATATAAGAATATAGAATAATTGTTCTGTTTATTCCTTTACTACTGAGCATTTGGGTAATTTTTACCATAATGTCTGTATGTACAATACAGGGTATGTACATGTGTGAGATTTCTCTACATACTTTAGCACTTCACTATTGCAGTTAAAAAATGTTAATTTTATTGATAAAAATCAAATTTTATTATCTTAATTTTCATTTCTTTAATTATTAGTGAGATTGAATATTTTTAAATGTTCATTAGCCAATGCAACTGAATAATTAATGATTCTGCAAGCTACAGAGAAACGTTTATAGAAGTATTAGCTGAATTCTGATTATACGCATTTTATGCAAAAGCACTTATGTAGATCAACAGTTTTATTTAAGGTTTGTATTCTGTATAATATCATTTTCTTACGGCTGTGCTTTATATAATATCTGTGTCTTCAAAAACCTTTTATTATGCCCTTTCATCTAATTGAATTCGATTTATTATTGAAATGCTGAGAGTTTTATGGACAATGTCAATTTTTTATTTATGACAGAATATATTTTATTTAACACTTATTGAGTCCTGACTTAAATAAAAGATCTTATGTGAGATGCAGTGAGATAAACAAATGAATGTGACTCATTCCTTGCTTTCAAGTAGTTGACCATCTAGTAGGTAGAAAGATACATGTGCGGACAAGCATAATCGAGGCTGTGAAGGGAATATGAAATTAGCCAACCACAAAATTTCAAATGGGACATACAATTTACTTTGTCCTTTAATTTATTTTACCTTGTTGCTGTCTTTGATGCTAATGAATCCTATCGGGCCACCTGTGGAGAAATGAGTAGGTTGATGAAAAGATTGAATTTGAAATGATGTCAAAGTTATTTCAAAAAAGGTAGGTGAATATCTAAAAAAAAAGAGAGAGACTCATTTGTTACCATAAGAATAGACATATGAATAGAATTCACAATTACAATGGCATTTGAATTCACTCTATTATGTGCTTTTAGGTTAATTTATAGATTTGTTAAATGAACTGGGATTGTTCTGCCAGCCTCCACTTCTCCACAGAGCAGTAGATTTGGGATGCTTTCACCCTGCAGGTGTTACAATTAATTAAACCAGTGTTTCTATTTGCAAGTATTATGACTGTGATAGCTAATGGTGATTATCTCGATAATATTGTTAGGCTTTCACTTTCCAGCTTAGGGGTATCACTTTCATTCTAAAGTGTTGATTGTTTCTTATCTAACTTTGAAAATAAGATTAGATGCTCTTAAACTAATGTTTCCTAGATTGTCTAACTATGGAAATTTATATGGTAATTTAAAATCTGATAAGCTATGAGTGACATAGGACTGCATAGTAATGCAATCATAAGCATTGACACATTGGGCAGAATTCAATTCACTCTGCTTTTACAAGGAAAATAATTCCCACCACATGCTGAAGAGTGAGAAGGGGCATTGAAGAGACTATTCGTCCTTTAACAGAATTATCTTTATTTTATCCACTTTCTGCACATGTCTGGAAAAGTTTACTTTAGAATTTTAACAAGATTAGTGAAGAAAATAAAAAAAAGTATTCCTTTGGTTAGCATTTTGGGGTGTTTATTCAAGTATTTTTTGAATTCAGACTTTATAAAACAAGGCACTCTGCAAGGCACAGAAATGGATCAAATGTGGTTCCTGAAACTGAACAGAAGTCAGATCATTTTCATTCTATTTACATCATATAATCTGGGCACAGATTTGCTACTTAGCAATGTGACCATGTAAGTTGGTTACTCAAAGCCCCATTTTGCCAAAAGTAAAAGAAAATAGTAATTTCTACCTATCAAGGTTCTTGTGTGGTTTATATTACATAACATACAAGCACAACTTCTGACATAGCAAACAAACAAACAAACAAACAAAAAACAACAATAACAAAAAGCCTTGGTTCCTGTTGTCAGCTGCTTCTGACATGGTTCACAATGATCTCATCTCCTGGTATTCATACTCTTGTATTGTTCCCTCACATTGAATGTGAACTGGATCAAGTGACATATGTTTAAAGATAAAATATAATAAAAATAATGAGATGCCACTACAATGATAAGGTTAGAAGGGCTATAATTTATCTCTTGCTAGAATTTTCTTTCTTACTGGCACTGTGCCTCTCCTTTGCCTCCTTCACTTGCTTATTTTGATAATGTTGGCAAGATCCACATGTCAGGGAATAGAGACTCTCTGTCCACAAGTTTATGAGAAACAAAATCCTACCAACAACTGCTGAGTGAACTTGGAAGTGGCTCTTGCTCCAGTTGAACCTTGTGATGACTGTGCCCTCCTACCAACATCTAACCGCAGCCTGTGAGAGGCCTCAGCCAGCACCTTGATTTCAGTCTTCTAAGGAACTCTGAAGCAAAGAACCCAGTAAAGCTATGTCCTAATTCCTGACCCACAGAAATTGTGTGATAATACATGTGTAGAATTTTAAGCTTCTATGTTTAAAAGTCATTTGTTATCCAGCGGTAGATAAAGAATACAGTTGATCTCCCATATTTCTTCTCTGAACCTGCATTTGCTGACCTGTAAAAGACAACAAATAATTCAAGTCCTACTGACCTCAAAGGATCTTGTTGAAGTTTTGCGAAAGTTTCTCATATAAATTGGGTCATTCCTGTCATACTCAGCAGAAACCAAGTCGAGAGGCCAGGGCAAAAAGCATTCAGGACACAAAACATTGCTCCAAAATTATAATTCTCTCCAAGCCTGGCAACTGGAACTGCCTGATATAACCTAAAACTAGTTTTATGTAGTGACTACTGAAACAACCTGCTGCAACTCTAAGACTAGTTTGCCCACTGCTGTCACTCACTAATCAGAACTTGCCAGTTCCTCAAGACCTTACTAATGCCAATGAAATTTTTTCAAAGAGAAATACATAACATTTATCCTTCTAATAAAATCTCTCATCTTCTCTCTGTTCTTTGGACATATAGAAGACCAACTGGTCTATGTATATGCCCAGAATTGCAATTCTTTTCTTCCAAATAAAACATTTTAATTTCAGAAGTTTGCCTCTATATTTTATTTGGCTATGACAGTTTATATACAATAATGTGCACAGGAGAACTCAGCAAACTTTCAAGCACTCTATAAATATAAGCCCATATTAAGGAATATAACACAAGTAATGGTTCATGAGGCAAGTAATAATCACTGAGCATCTAGGATGTTGCAGGCACTTCCAGGATAATTTCAAAATACATCTAATTGACACTGTCCATTTATAAAATAGGCATCATTATGCCCATCCTATAATTGAGGAAACTGAAGTTCAGCAAAGGTTGATGACATTCACAAAGGCTAGAGTGAGATGGTTTGTAATACATTATCCAGGAATGATTCAAAAGTCTATGCTGTTTACTTTATAAAACCCAACCATTTTTCCTTCTGTTTTAACAAAACGAAAAGTTTCCAAAAATTAAATGTCTTACAATGAGTACTGTTGGTGCTCCACCAATATCTCCTTAACTGAGTACACGAACTCTCCACTAATCCTCTGAAGGAATCTTCTATCCGAAGGAGGCAGTGTGAAGTCAATGGCTGACTGATATATACTATAGTGTGGGTGTTTCAAGTTGAGATGATCTCTGTGGTGCAGCCATCCTCCATAGTCTTCTATAGAGTAAGGCAGAAGCTCATCTCTAGATAAAAAAATGTCTTGTCTTTGCCTGCTTTTATTTCCCTGCTCTAGCCTTCTTCCATTACTCTACATCCCCTGAGAACATTTCTCCCTCAATGAATCTCTTTCACCCACATCTTTGCCTTAGCATCTGCCTAGAGGGAATCTGACTTAAGACAATCCTCTAGCTCCCTTATGTTCTACTTTCTCCTTTATACATTTCATCCCCCAAACCTATGGGTACTTACACAGCAATATGATTATTCAAACCTTCAGGTTATTGAGCTTAATGGAAGCAACAGCCAAGATACAGGAGTATTAGTTCAAAATTTGGCTTATAGTTTTGCTGACAGTCCCCTCAGAAGTTTTCTTTCATGAGTCTAAGACAAAAAAATCTTTGTATACTATATAAATCTTCACTGTATTAACAGTTTTTGTATGTAATTATTGTTTACGGTTTTTATTGACACACTAGTTGTACATATGTTGGGCATATAGGAGATGTTTTGACTCGTGCATATGATGTGTGAGGACCAAATCAGGGTAATTAAGACATCCATCACCACAAACATGCATCTTTACTTTGTGTTGACAGCATCGATGTCTTATCTTCTGCCTATTTTGAAATGTACAATAAATTATTATTTACTATAATCTCCCGTCCTGTACTATCAAATACAATGGAATATTATTCAGCCATATAAATGAAAACTTCTCGTTTGCAGTAACATGGATAGAATTGAGGATCATTATGCTGAAATAAGCCAGGCACAGAAAAATAGATATCACATGTTCTCACTGATAGATGGGAGTTAAAAATGTGGATGTTATGGAAGTAGGAAGTAAAATGGTGATTACCAGAGAGGGGAGTGGAGAGGTGGGAATAAAGAGAAATTGGTTAACAGATGTAAAAATACAGTTAATACAAGGAATAAGTAACTAAAAGTTTTCTTTAAAATGATTATTTTATGTATAAAGTAGTACAATTATGGACAATTTGAATACAGAAAACTATTTGAAAATATAAATGCATTTTGATTCCACTATCCGAAAATATTTAAGTGGAATTTTAAAGAATTTTTTAAAATCCTGGTAATAATATAGTTTACTAGTCCAGAATATTAATTATTGATAGAAATTCTTGGTATTTCACAAGTTATTTCCCTTTTCATGGAAAACATCTTATAAATTTATCTCTCACTCTTCTCAATAGGGCTGCTATTACAGTGGGACTATTCTAGTCTTTTCATGAAGTGCTTTTTCTGAAGCAGTGATGTTAAATATCTATTTCCTTTATTTTTTAATATTCTTATGAACTTCCCAATACAGATTCCTCAGAATGCATGCATACGATCATTCGCCACTGATGGCCAAACATAGATACAAACTCAATATTTATTATCCTCACATTTAATCCTATTCATTGAAATAATTGATCACTCTACTATGTTCTATTTTGTACTTCTATTACTACCATGAATAGGACGTAATCATCAGTTATTACTATAGTACTCATAGCACCTCCAGAAAATTTTAGTGTTATATAATCCAGATGCCATATAGTTGGAAGTTAAGAATTTTTTTGCGGGGGGGTGCTGAAGTTTGTACCCACAGCTCTAATGGTCTTTTTCTTCCCTGTACAGCTTTCCTTTAAACACAAACTCTTCCTCAAGAATGTCGAAATATTATATAGCTAGAAATTATTTAGCATATTTTCAGTAAATATTAAAAAGCTCAGTTCTTTGTCACTTACAGTGTTTAATACCATGCAGGTGGCAGTGAGCAGAGATCATCTCCTATCTCTCTTTCTTTGCCCTTGGTCACTGACCCCTAAGGTTCCTCTCCAAATGTATCTCAAGCAGATGCAAATCTTTGGCACTTGGTCTGTGATCAAAATGCTTTATTTGACAGACAAGTCTATTAAGTTATATTTTAACCAGGTGATATAAAATGATGAAAAGGAAGCATAAAACTTCCTCGTGGAGGACAATTCAGTCATTATCAGGTAAGGAAAGTCTCATTTTAGACTACACCAGCTAGCTAGCTAACTAACAGAACTAATGAAAGGTAGTTCTAAGTGATACCTTTACATGGGTACGTTTCTGTTTATTCTGGGGATGTTTCCTAGGATATTTTGATAATATACATTAAAATATATCAAAATAAATGTTTCATACAATCTGATAAAAATTTACTTGTCTGCCTTTCAGTATTTTGCTTCATATATCAGAGCAAAGTTTATTTTAGATGCATGAGTTATCATCACAATGCTTCATTCTGCCCAGAACTAAGTCAAATTGGCTATCAGTTACCCACTATAAAATACCATCTCTCATTCAAACAATTTGGAAGTTTATACACTCAGAAACTCTATTGAGTTTCCAAATTACTATTAAATTTTTAAATATA
>NW_016813386.1:1619693-1622784 GCF_001698545.2 Rhinopithecus bieti
AACAGAGGGAAGCCCAGTGTGGCCAGAGCACAGGGACCAGTGGGAAGGGAGCTGTAAGGTGAAGTTGGAGAGATAGGACGGTCATAGTAAGGCTCTTTCTAATCAGTAACTGTCCAATATCCAATACATATATATATATATATATATATATTTTTTTTGAGATGGAGTCTCGCTCTGTTGCCCAGGCTGGAGTGCAGTGGGGTGATCTCAGTTTACTGCAAGCTCCACCTCCTGGGTTCACGCCATTCTCCTGCCTCAGCCTCCCAAGTAGCTGGGACTACAGGTGCCCACCACCACGCCTGGCTAATTTTTTGTGTTTAGTAGAGATGGGAAAATTTTGTATTTTTATTTTTAGAGATGAGGTCTTGCTATGTTGACCAGGCTGGTCTCAAACTCCTGGCCTCAAGTGATCCTTCCATCTCAGCCTCTCAAAGTGCTGGGATTACAGGCATGAGCCATCACTCCTGGCTATATTTTATTATTTTTAATGCTTTAATATTCTTGTATTTATCTCAAAACATGTCACAGTTGCTCTTAAATGAGAGCATTTGAATTCAAACAACTTTGCTTTACCCTTTAAAAAAAAAATTTAAAGTTTTTTGTTGTTGTTCAAGAATGCATTTTCTTCCCAAATAAACAGAAAAACCAACTTATCCTCATAGGACATAATATATTGTAAACAGAGTTTTGACTGATTTTCCAGTAAATAAATTGGATGGAGCAGTAAACATGTAATTATTCATCTTCCCAACGAAAACTGTATACCAGGAAACTGTGAATATGACATGAAAAATACAAATAGGTACATGCCTTTGGTTTCATCCACAGGTACCAGTAAATAATATGAAGAGCAGTATGGAATTTGAAAAATCCTCACTTTAGGGAGATAGTGTGTGTGAAAAACAGATTCATGACAGATCCCGAGCGATAAATTATCCACTACTATAGAAGGTTTCATGTACCATTGGGGTTTTAAATGCTAGAAAATTTGAGGTAAAATATCCTGTTATTTACAGATAGAATCTTTCTCCTGATTAGAAGTGAAATGATATGACACCCTATGACAAACAAGAAAAATCAATCGTCTCTCATGAATGAAAAATCATAATTCACAGTCTCTTCAAGAGAAAGATCAGATCAGAAATTTGATTTTATAAATGCACTATTGGGGTCCCCAAACTAAGTGTTTTCTTTGATCTAGCTACAAGTCAGTAGTAGAAAAAAAGCGCTCACTACAAGTTAATCTTTTTTTTTTTTTTTTTTTTTTTTTTTTAGCCGGGGTCTCCCCTGTCGCCCAGGCTGGAGTGAGTGGCGCCATCTCGGCTCACTGCAAGCTCCGCCTCCCGGGTTCCCGCCATTCTCCTGCCTCAGCCTCCCGAGTAGCTGGGACCACAGGCGCCGCCACCACGCCTGGCTAATTTTTTGTATTTTTAGTAGAGACGGGGTTTCACCGTGTTAACCAGGATGGTCTCCATCTCCTGACTTCGTGATCTGCGCGATCCATAAGATTACATGTTATTTTATGCCTTCTTATGGGTAAATAGTATTCCATCATGTTATGTATATCACATATTCTTTATTCAGTCATCACTGATAGACACTTAAGTTGATTCTATATCTTTGCTATTGTGAATAGTGCTGCAATAAACATGGGGGTGAAGGCATTACTTTGATATACTGATTTCCTTTCCGTTGTATTAATACCCAGTAGCAGGATTGCTGGATGATGTGGTAGTTCTATTTTAACTTTTTGAAGAATTCTCTATACTGTTTTCCATAGTGGCTGTACATAGTGGGAGTGTACTCCCACCAACAGTGTGTGAGAAGAATTCCCTTATGTCCTTGTCCTCGCTAGCATCTGTTATTTGTTGTTTGTTTAATAGCTATTCTAACTTGGGTAAAAAAATATCTCATTGTGGTTTTGATTTGTATTTCCTTGATGATTGGTAATGATGAGCATTTTTCCATGTATCTGTTGGCAATCTGTGTGTCTTCTTTTGATAAATATTAACTCATATCCTTTTCTCACTTTTAAAATGGGATTGGTTGAATATTTTCACTGTTGAGTTATTTGAATATTTTGTATATTCTGGATATTAGTCCCTGTTGGATGAATACTTTGAAAATATATTTAAGGCAACTGATAGAATGGAAGAAAATTTTTGCAGTCTATCCATCTGACAAGGTCTAATATCCAGAACCTACAAATAATTTAAACAAATTTGCAAGAAAAAAACAAACAACCACATCAAAAAGTGGACAGAGGATATAACCAGACACTTCTCAAAAGAAGACATTGTGAGGCCAACAAACATATGAAAAAAGTCTCAACATCACTGATCATTAGAGAAATGCAAATCAAAATTATAATGAGATACCATCTCATGCCAGTCAGAATAGAGATTATTAAAAAGTCAAGAAACAATAGATGCTGGTGAGGATGTGGAGAAATAGGAATGCTTTTACACTGTTGGTGGGAATGTAAATTAGTTCACCCATTGTGGAAGACAGTGTAGCCATCTAGGATCCTCCAGGATCTAGAACCAGAAATACCATTTGACCCAGCAATCCCATTACTGGGTATGTACCAAAAGGAATATAGATCATTCTACTACAAAGACACATGCACACGTATGTTTATTGCCACACTGTTTACAATAGCAAAGACATGGAACCAACCCAAATGCGCATCAATGATAGAATGGATAAAGTAAATGTGGTACATATACACCATGAAATACTATGCAGCCATAAAAAGGAATGAGATCATGTCCTTTTCACGGATATGGATGAAGCTGGAAGCCATCATCCTCAGCAAACTAACATGGGAACAGAAAACAAAACACGGCAAATTCTCACTCATAAGTGGGAGCTGAACAATGAGAACACATGGACACAGGGAGGGGAACAACACACACTAGGGCTTGTTGGGGCATGGGGGGTGAGGGGAGGCAACCTATATGATGGGTCAATAGGTGAAGCAAACCACTGTGGCACACTATGTAACAAAACTGCACGTTCTACACATGTATCCTGGGAAAGTAAAAGAAGACAGGAGAGGAGGGGAGGGGAGGGGAGGGGAGAGGGGAGG
>NW_016813386.1:1624568-1630353 GCF_001698545.2 Rhinopithecus bieti
AGGGAGGGGAGGGGAGGAGAGGAGAGGAGAGAAGAGAAGAGATTTTTTTCCCATTTAATAAGTTGTTTCTTTACTCTGTTTATTGATCTCTTGCTGTGCAGAAGATTTTTAGTTTACTGTAGTCCTATTTGCTTAATTTTTCTTCTGTTGCCTGTCATTTTGAGGTCTTACCCTTAAATCTTTGCCTAGACCAGTGTCCTGAAGTGTTTCCCCTATATTTTCTTTGAGTAGTTTTACAGTCTCCTGTCTTACATTTAAGTCTTTTATTCATATTGATTTGATTTTTGTATTTGAGGCAAGGGATCAATTTATTCTTCTGCATATGAAGATCCAATTTTTCCTACACCATTTATTCCATTTGTTGAAGAGAATTTTTTTTCTCCAACGTATATTTTTGGTGCCTTTGTTGAAAACCATGTAGGTGCAAATACATGGATTTATTTCTGAGTTCTTTATTCTGTTCCACTGGTCTGTGAATCTGTTTTCATACCAATAACAGGCTGTTTGGTTACTATAACCTTATAATATATTTTGAAGTGAGGTAGTGTGATGCCTCCAGCTCATATCTTTTTACTTAGGATTGCTTTGGCTATTTGGCCTCTTTTTTGGTTCCGTACAAATTTTAGAATTGCTTTTTTCTGTCAAAACTTACATTGGCATTTTAATAGAGATTACCCTGAATCTTTAGATCGCACTTGGTAGCATGGTCATTCTAACAATGCTCATTCCTCTCCCCTTCCTTGTTTTAGGTGTTCCTTGTCATTTCTCTGTTGAATTCCAGTGTTGACTCTTAGGTCATCTATTAAAAATTTGATTATCTACTCACTATTTTGTTTTGTGTGGAGGAGGTATTTAGTTTTAGTGGTTGCCAACACATATTAATATGCATCCATAACGAAGTCCAAAATTATCTTTCCTTCTTGTGTCTATACTACAATACTAAAACATATATTACTTTTGACTTTTAGTTTAGTTCCTCTGTTTTCTTTCTTTTTAATCAAAATTATTATGATTGTTTTATGTACCATTTCCTCAGAAAACCAACTGGCTAAATTGTGGTAAATTGACATCAAGACCTTTCCATTTTGGAAAGGGTAGATATTACTCTGACATAAATGGACATGCAATCTAGGTAAGGGTTTTGCCTTTACTGCCTACAAGGCCTCAATAAACATCATTTTCCAAGGGCTTACAGAAGGTTTCTTTCAATGGTATGTAATCCCATATATTAACAAAGTAACTAGAGACCTCATTTAGAGCAAAGGAGATCCTAGAGAAGGTCCCTAAACACAGATCCACTGGTTATGTCACCTACTGCACTTCCCAGAAGCTCCTGGTCAAAGTGAGCGGTAAAATGACCTGCTGAGAGCATAGCTGAGGAGCCAACATGCAGGCAATACTCTGGAGGAGGTGATCCTCTTGTCCAGGATGTTGTATACTCATGGATGAAAAGTCCTTTAGGTGCTATTGGACTTCCGAGAGGAGGAAGAATGAGTCTTGAATCCAAGAAGCAGAAACAGGGCTTGCCTTACTTATCATCACTCCTGATGTTTTCTTATGGTGCTTCATGCTTCATGTCTGCACACTCTGTGTTCAGGTATTAGAGGTCTTAGTCTCTCAAAGTAAATACAATTTTTCTGGGAACATAAGAAATGAACCAATAAATTATAGCTACTGATGCCATTGAAGCCCTTTATGTTTCTTGCTTCCAGAGGCCTGGAGACAAGTAAAGGGTCATTATTTTTGCAGAATGATTGACCTGGATCATTAGCAGGGAGTAGGATGGCTGCTACACAATGGAAGCAGTATGTGTGAGAAACTTTTGGTACCTTCTTCTCTTCCCACACTGTAACATTATATCACCAAGTGAAATAATAGTTAATTTTATGTGTAAATTAGACTGGGTTAAGGGATGCCCACATACCTGCTAAAACGTTATTTCTGGTTGTGTCTGTAAGGGTGAGATTAGCACATAATTGGTACTTTGAGTAAAGAAGGTCTACTCTCAGTAATGTGTGTGAGCAACATCTAATCCATTGAAGGGCTGATTAGAACAAAAAGGCAGAGGACAGACAAATTCTCTCTCTCTTGCCTCTTGAGCTAGGACAACCATCTTTTCCTGCTCTCAGACATTGGAGTTCCTTGTTGTTTTGGTCTTGAGACATGAAATAAGTTATACTAATGGTTTTTCTGCTTTTCCAGCTTACAGATGGCAGGTGGTGGAACTTCTCAGCCTCCATAACTATGTGAGCCAATTCCCGTAAGTCTTTTACACTCTCAGTGCATCTCTCTCAGACATGCACACATACACAGGTGCACACCTGTGTGTATGTATCAAGTAAGCCACTGAAACAGACAAAGCAGACAGAGGTGGTAGGTGAATGTAAGGGAGAATCTAGAATGAACAGTGGCAAAGGAAAACAAAGAAAATCAATTGCAGCACGACAGTTAACTGCAGTAGTGAAGGCTATAATCTGTTCCACTGCCCGGTCTCTTTTGAGCTTCTTTTCCAGATCAGCAGTCCACTAGAATCCTTTCCTAAAATACATCAGCCTGAAGGGTGGACTGTAACAGAGGTGTGCCACACAGATACTCCTTTATGTGAGGACTTGTTGCCCAGCTTTAAAAAGTGTAATCAGGAGACCATCATGCTCAGCTTCTTCAAATTTGGCCTCAGCTACAGAACTCACCCAAGGGCATGTGCTTCCTCAGGCAGCATATATTTGATGACCGAGCCAAACCAGGGGATGAAAACCAGGTAACTATAAGAGAAAACATTTGCTCCAAATCTTCCCACCAGTGTGAATGAGTGTGATTTGGCCTGTATTGCCATTTGACACCTTTCTCTGGCTAATTGTGCTTCTTCTTTCTTCCTTTTATGGGATTTAACCCTAGTAGATCCCTTGCACCCCAAACTGCATGTAAACATTCAAATGTGGCAGAACCTGTACTTGTTTCTTGTTCTCAGATAATCAAGGACAGTTTTAGAGTGACCAGTCTTCACTTGTATCCTATACTGTGGGCAAAGTCATTCAGCAAATAAACTAACATTGTTCAGTTTGGAAATAATTGAAATGCTCCGTAGAATGCCTTTATTTTCCTTTAAGATTGTACAAGAAATATCACATTTATGCATTTGCCTAATATAATTCCCTACACTTTCATTACTGGTAGACTGTATAGCCCTCTGAACTTATACCCCCAATGCAGACATTCCTGGGTATTTATATTCAATGGCTTATTAACATTTGACAGTCACAGCCTAATTTAGTGGTATTTTAAAAACACTCCAATAACGTTAACTGAGAAGGGGACAGGTAATACAAATAAGATAATCAGACTAATATGCTAAGGTAAATAATTTTAAGAGAGTTTTTATTTATTTATTTACTTTTACCGTGACAACATTCACCCTTTGCACCACCAACACTAAAATAAAAACTAACAAAATGTAATGCCTATGATTTTAGTCATTCTTCTTTGAGGCTATGATTTAGTATCTTGATTCCTTTAATAGAAGGACTAACCTAGGAATTAACTGATAATAAAGGTGACGGTACACCAGAGCATAAGTTAGGAAGAACTGCTAGAAACCTTTCAGAGCCCCAAGCAAATCATACAGATAGAGGAGCTTGTCTTCGGCCTTCTTTTATCAAAACAAAAATAATTTCACTTGTCAGTTACTCCATATATCCTCAAAAGATGCTTGTCAGTGTTTATTAGCATAGCTCATGCAGCTCCAAAAATAACAACGTTCGTTTGGTACTCTTTTTCCTTGCTCCATATGGCTCACGCAGGGGAATTTTTGCCTGGAAATTGTCTTATTTCCTAGTATTTTTTATACAGAAATTGTTTATGTGTAATTCATCAGCTTTATGACCCTTTTTTCTTGAGTTTACAAAGTGAAAGCATGCTCAGTGTTCAGTCACACACAGAGCAGACTCATTACAGGATTGTCAATGAGCAATTTACCAAGCAGAAAGTGAAATTAGCTTTACTGAAAAGTTGACTGTGGTGTGCTACCCTCAGTGGAAGTAGCAAGTAAAATTTTACTCACAACTGGTTACATAGGAGTAATTAAAACCATTAATCTTTTTATTGATCTTTGACTCTGTTGCCTACTATATTTAGCAGATAAGATTCATGAGCTACTGGAGTGTGTCCATTGTCACAGATCTCCATCGATAGGTATCCCCTGAAGAGGGCTCCAGGGTAAAAGGGCATTTATCTGATTTATGCCTATTAGGTGGTTCATTCAGACCTGAAACAAATAGTTGTTATGCTTTAATAAGAAGCAAGATTTGCAAACTGCAAATCCAATAAAAATTGTAACTTCTTTTATACTACAGAAAAGTACCATCTACGAAATGCCTTTTGAGTCACATATGTTCCATTTAGTTTTGTATTTGAAGAGACTATAGTTCTACTTGATAACATCCTAAAATGCTATAGGGCAATGTATAATTTCATACTTAGGTGCTCTTTTATAAAAGTAAATGTTTGACCTCATAGTCCATAATTATGTCTCTGAAGTGGTAATAATCCATCACAAAAGTCTGGCTTGGTTCACAGATCATTGATACAGTTAGTTTTAACAGATGCTAGATGTCATTATAATCTTTTTTATCCGTTTGGCTGTCATAAAAGCTGGGCTTATGTGTCCAACTTGGGCTATAATTTCAATAAGACTTTGAACAATTAGTACTCTAGATGAGTAGATCATCAGTCAGTGATTTTGACCATTTGAACATTAGGAAATTGTTAGAATTAGGCGTGTTGTAGCTGTTCTAAATATTTGTTGAAGAAAGTTAAGTGTAAGATTAGCAGATATTTAACACTGGTGCAATGGGTAGAATAACTCAATAAAAGCCTGAGGACCTGGTATCCTGACAGCTGACGTCTTACAAACTTAAGGGTCAGAATCTATGCCTAGTAAATACCGGCTACAAATTTCCACACTCACATGAAGCTGACCGATGTCAACATGTAAATACAAGTTGACTAATTTTGTATTTGTTGCAATTTTACTGATCAAAAATGCAGAAATACACCATAATGTGTGCAGTTGACAATTGTCATTTGAGATTCTCAATAACCTTTCCATTTTGCGGGGAGTGACTTAGTGTGTTACTGAGTTCATGAGAGTCTAGAACACCCTTGTTTTATCTAAATAAACTGTTGGAAGAGGAGCGAGCAGGCCTATCACAAAAGAAGCAACTTGAGTGACTAAATCTTACAAAAGTGAACAAAACCAAACAGAAATGTTCTAGGGGGATTGAAGGTGTGGCTAAGCTTGCAGTGATATAGCAGAGTGGACATCTAATAGCGAGGTCACCAGTGGGGATAGCCTAGCAGCTGGCTCCATGACCCTGGCTTGCTCTCCAGGACCTAGGCTCATTTGACTCATTTGATTCTTCTTAATTTTCCAATCCAGGTTCTCTAGATTTCTAGTCAATTAAGTTGGCCATCCAATAACTTTCCAATGATTTATTTTCTTCTGAATTTAACCAGAGCACATTTTTGTTGTTTTATTTTATTTTTCCATTTTTTGGTTTCAGTCAATAATCATGACTGAGGTACATTGGTTCTAGTCGTACACAGAAATATAAGACACATATGTGTTTTTGTATGTTTATATACACACTATTATACATTATATATGTAATATATAATCTGAATTATATATCATATATAATATATATCTGAATTATATAAAATTATATTATGTATAATCTGAATCTGTATTTATATATTACATATAATATATTATATAAGTGTAATATGT
>NW_016813386.1:1630573-1645274 GCF_001698545.2 Rhinopithecus bieti
ATTTAAACAACAAAAAAAAAAAAAAAAAATAAAATTAATATTTATATAATAAAATAATAAAATAAAATAACTCTTTTTGCTTGATAGATTCTCCTGGCTAATGAATATGAGTCTTCCATAGAATTTCATCCTTATTTCTCTGTATGCAGATACCACTGTTTTATTTCCAGTTTGGGATTTAGACTTCGAATCTCTAAAATTAGAAATCCAGATACAAATTTGCTTTTGTTACACTGGTACTGTTCTACTTTCTAAGCCCACTTTCACTTCTTAATTATCTTTCACCCAGATGATTGAATGAATTCATTCAATCATTCAGCAGGCATCTATTAAGTACCAATTACATGCCACCAGGCATTCATTAATTAATAAAACATATATGAATTCTGCTTTTTGCAAGCAAACTCTTTAATATGAGAAGTAGAAAATAACTAAACCAAGTAATATGCATGTATCTGTCTGTGTGTGTGACATGTGTTATGAAGAAAACACATTGAATACAGAAATGAAGAGTATTTGAATAATGGAGAGAATTAATAGTAAGGAAAGACCTCTCAAAGTATGTGACATACAGGAAAAGACACAGAAGTACATAAAGGAATTAGCCATGAATAGAATAGAGATGACTGTGTGTACCTGTGTTGGAGTGAATAAGGGGCTGAGAGAGAAACTGAACATATCACAATATCTGTACTGTAGAGAGTTTGGCATATGTTAACAGTCGGCAGTAAGCCCGTGTTACTGAATTTTGTGGGTTTAGGGAAAATTGATGGGGAATGACATTGGAGAAATTAGCAGGAATTTAATGTAAGAATTTAATGTTCATAGTAAAGTTATTAACTTTTCCCGAGAACAATGAGAATAAGTTGAAGGATTTAAGTGTAATAAATGACAAAATGTGATCTGTTTTTATTCAGCTGGCTAATATTTGGAGAATAAACGGATATTAAAATTAGAATTAGGAAAAGCAATGTATTAGTCTGTTCTCACACTGCTATAAAGAAGTGCGAGACTGCTAATTTACAAAGAAAAGAGGTTTAATTGACTCACAACTCTGCAGGCTGTACAGGAAGCATAGTGACTGCGGAGGCCTCACGAGGCTTCCAATCATGGCAGAGGCAAAAGGGGAAGGAAGCATCTCATATGGCAGGAGCAAGAGCAAGAGGGAGCAAGCGGGGAGCTGCTGCACATTTTGAACAACCACAACTAATGAGAACTCACTCACTATCACAAGAATAGCACCAAGGTCGTGGTGCTAAACCATTCGTGAGAAATCCACTCCCATGATCCAACCACTTCCCATCAGGCCTCACCTCCAAAACTGGGCACTACAAGTCAACATGAGATTTGGTGGGGACACAGATCCAAACCATAACAAGAAATAAAAATGAAAGTGATGATGTGGTGAGATTAAGGGGGTGGCTTAGGTGAGAGATGGCAAGAAGGTTCAATATATATTGAGACAGAAAACACATAAAGGAAGTAAGAAAAAAATCAAGACTGATTTCATATCACAAATATAGAGTGATCTTAAGAGCTTTGACTAAACTGCATTTCTACTTTTTGATATCTCTCATAAACTTATCTATCTGTCTATCCATCTATCTATCTATCAATTGATGTGATTGATGGATCAAAAGTGCAGAAAACTTCTAAAGACAAAGTATTATAGATGTCCAAAAATCTTAGTGCAAAATACAAACAAATTTGAATAGAATATAATGAATATAATGTTAAAAGCATAGTGGGGATTGAAATAACAGATACAATTTAAGGAAGCAAAAAAAAAAAAAAAAAAACACAAATACATGATTTTCTTTTGCCTTTTTTTCCCCAAAAGAAATCTGACTATCTCCTGAAGGCCTTACTCTCCCTGTAGCCCTGTCAAGAAATGGCTATATTTTCACCCCATAGCCCTGCTCCTCTGGACGTAGACGTGAGGTAGCTGTCCATGGTGTCCCTTTATAGACTTTTAGAACATTTTTTCTTTGTCTCTAACAACAACAATAAATCTAAGTTTAAATTTTATGTGATGTTATAACTACCATATAATTATTTTTATTCTATCTACTTCTGGGTCATTTCTTCTTATTTCTCCATTATTTTTGCGTAATTATAATTATCTCTCATAACTATTGGTGATCTCAGTACAAATGTAGACAGTCCTTTTGTACACTGGTCTATTCGTTTCATTACTTCTTCTCCAGTCGTCTTTTCCTCTACTGTATTTCAACCACTAACTCCAAAGGGAATTAATAATCTTTATCTTTACAAATCACTGAAATCTTTCCATAATATATAATCTCATTTTTTTTTTTTTTCTCTCTTTTGAGATGGAGTCTCTGTCACCAGGCTGGAGTACTGTGGCACTATCTTAGCTCACTGCAACCTCCACCTTCTGGGTTCAAGCGATTCTCCTGCCTCAGCCTCCTGAGTAGCTGGGACTACAGGTGCACATCACCATGTCCAGTTAATTTTTGTATTTTTAGTAGAGATGGGCTTTCACTGTGTTGGCCAGGCTGGTCTCAAGCTTATGACCTCAAGTGACGTGCCCATCTCGGCCTCCCCAAGTGGTGGGACTACAGGTGTGAGACACCATTCCTGGCCTTTTTACTGTTTATTTTAGGTTCTGGGATACATGTGCAGGTTTGTTATATAGGTAAATTGTGTGTCATGGGGTGTGGTGTACAGATTATTTCATCACCCAGGTAATAAGCCTACTACCCAACAGGTAGGTTTTTGATCGTCTGTCTCCCCCTACTCTCCACCTTCAAGTAGGCCCCAGTGTCTGTCATTCCCTTTTTTTTTTTTTTTTTTTTGTCCATGTGTTCTCAGTGTTTAGTTTCCACTTATAAATGAGGTCATGCAGTGCTTGGTTTTCTGTTCCTGCGTTAGTTTGCTTAGGATAATTGCCTCCATCTCCATCCATGTTGCTGCAAAGGACAGAATTTTGTTCTTTTTTATGGCGATGCAGTATTCCATGGTGTATATGTACCACATTTTCTCTATCCAGTCTACTGTTGATGGGGATGTAAGTTGATTCCACATCTTTTCCATTATGAATAGTGCTGTGTAAAATCTCAATTTCATACATTCTCTCTCTGAGTACTAATAATAGTATTGTATAAATGTTAATTTGCTAATCTGACAGTCATTTTAGGATTGCATAAGCTAATATTCTTATTTGTAGGAAATAAAGTATTTGGACTATATGGAGCTTAATTTTGGTGATGTACTATCAAATGGTTGGGGAAAAAATGAAGGGTTTTATTTGTATATATTTCTAATTTATTCTGAGGTTTAAGGTTGTTTCAAAATAAACAGAAATTTAAAAACTGTATAAAATGTCATAAGCAGTGTCACAGCATTTCCATAGCTGAAGTTTTATGTATAAAGAGTTCACAACTTAAAGTCACCAAAATCACAATGCAACAAATTGCTGTGAATAAACTTGAGATTGCTAGAGAAAAAAAAATGTATAATTTGACAACTAACTCACAGTGAAGAAATATTTTGATGGTAGGAACTTTATGATACGTTTTCAATTTAAGTCTAGATCCAATTCCCACAAATAATGCATTGCATAGATATTAATATTTGAGTTTCCTGTGCAGTCTTGAAATTGCCATAAGGCATGGCCCTGATGACTTCTCTACCCTTCTCTTTAATACTGCCCTTGGACCCTCCTGCACATTAGCAAGTAGTATATTTTACAAACAACACCCAAACACATTTTATGACCTCCTTTGAAAGAGTTTTGAAAGTTTGGTAACTGATAAAACAGGGATTAGAGGAAACGGTATTTCAGGTGAGGACACAGGACTGAGGAGAATAACGGCTACCTTTATTTAAAGCTGGGGCTCCTCAAGCCATCCAACAGAACAAGTACTTCAGGTAACTCTGCTGCCTCTTCTGGTGCAGTGCTGTAGTTCTGGAAAGAGTTTCAAGAAGTCTGAAAATCTCAAATTAGAAAAGTAGACATCAATAGGAAAATCTGAGCCATTTTGGCTCTCTGGGGAGTTGGAGCAGGTAAGACTCTACCTTGGATTTAGGTAGGAGGAGTTTTTGGCATTGATCCATCCTTGTCCCTGCCCAGCTCAACAGATCAGTGCTCTCAGTTCAGACCTATAGATGCCAGTCCTGGACAAAGAGGGGTGAACAGACCCCTTTCACTGCTAGGTCTTGAAGTGGGAATGTTGGCCAGGCCATGAGTATAGCTTGCTTTGTAGTTTTTAAATTTTTAGACATTTCCTTTGGATATATACCTGATAGTGAGATTTCTGAATTGTATAGTAGTTCTAGTTTTCTTAGCATTATTGAAATACTGAATTACAGTTTTTCACCCTATTTCAAGAAATGTAGCAAATCTTCTCTAATTGTTTTGAAGTGAACCATCTCCTTAGCCAAACAAAAGTGTAGATTACATTTTTTGTCTGTCTGTCCCATAGAAGTAGAGAGTAGAATGGTGTTTACCAGAAGCTTGGGTGGTTATGGGGAGGACAGAAGAGGCAATGTTGGTCAAAGGACACATAATTATAATTAGATAGGAAGAATATTTTTAAAATGTGTCCAGAATAGGCAAATATATAGCGGCAAAGAGCAGATACGTGAATGATGACTGGGGCTGAATGGGGTTGGGAGGAGTGGAGAAATGGAAAATGTCTATTCATTTTTATTCAGCTTCTTTTCTGTATATTCTAAAATTGCTTGTGGTGTTGTGATAATCACACAGTTCTGTGAACATACTAAGAGCCACTGGATTGTACACTTTAAACAGGTGAATTCCATATGTGAACTAAATATCAATACAGTTGTTTTTAAAATTAAAAATTAGAAAAATTAGATATGATGTTTAACCTTTTTTGGACTCTTGTCCAGTCCTGAACGGTTAGGAGTGGTTCTGCTCATCTCAGCATTCACTCACTTTTCCTGTTCCAGCAACTTCAACCTGCCTGTTCCCTCATGCATCCAAGTTCATTCCTGCTCCAGGTAGTCTCATTTGCTGACCTCTGCCTGTAAAGCTCTTTCCCTGGCACTTTTGACTCAGGTCTCCACACCATTCAGGTCTCTGTTTAATTTCACCTTCCCAGAGTTCCTTACCAGTCATCCTATGTAAAATAGCACACCTGTCCTGTCCGCTTTATCTCTTTTTGCTTACTCTACTTTCAGGGTCCATAGCACTTAAAATGTTCTGAATCTTAAGTTTTTTCTAAATATTTTCTTAAGAAATGGGGTTTTGCTCTGTCACCAAGACTGGAGTGCAAGGGGCACAATCATATTTGAAGCCTTGAATTTTTTAAAAATCTGCTTCTTATTTATATTCTATCTCTGTGTCAGAATGTAAATGCCCTCAAGACCTGAATTTTGTATTTTTTTATTCTTTGGCCCCAACACTTAAAATAGAGTACCACAGAGCAATGAATACCAGATAGATAAGTGAACAAGCTACAATGAGTGTGAAGTAATGCAATATGACTTTTTAAAGAAAAAATAAGTTACAAATGATTTGAATATGAAATGATTTAATACTTGAATATTTCAGTTTGTAATAGCTGAAATAAGTAAATGTTATATAAGAACTAAAATGTGTGTAAAATACTGAAAAGATTATGATTATATAATCAATTTTAAAATATTCAAATAAAAGTAAAAGCACAAGTATATAGTACAGGCTATACAGCACTTTTATAACTTACTTTTTTTAAAAAACAAGCTTAGAACTTCAAGGAAAAGAAACAGTTGATGAAGCTTTCTACTAACAAAACTAATTCTTTTTCTCTTCTTAAACTCATAACTGAGGTGTAACATAGTAAATCTATCACTTTTATGAGGCTATATAACTAGTCATAAGGTTATCCTCCGAGTTATTAGTTGATCATTGTCAGATTTAATATGGAACAGTGACCTTGATGACCGCATAAAAAAACTCAGTAAATTTTAACATTGTCTGAGCCTAGTAAATAGGTAACTATAAGCACATGGTACAATTATAATTAATATCTTAAAAACTTTTAAAAAGTGACAAGAAGACTAACCCAACAATATTGTGAATAGGTTGAATGATAAAGAAAAAATGATATTTTCTATGTATAGTAACAAAAAAAAATGTATACCAAGAAATATTTTTATGTAAGTAAAGATATGACCTAGCTTCTAAGTAGCAGTCCTTTGACCTTAGACAAATCATTTAGCTTTTCTGAGTTTAGCATGAAGAATTTTGGTGAAATAATCGGTAAATACCACGAAAGTTACATATTGAAGCTCTGTGACTTCCTTAAACCCGGAAAAAGTTTAGAGTTGATTAATGTTGTTAGTGAAGATAGTAGAGTGGACATAAAAGAGGGATATTACACTTGCTTAAATACTACTTTCATGAGGTTGAATTAGGAAAATACATAATTTTCTTACAAGTACATGGGCCTAAATGATATTTCACTCTTTATCAAGGCCATGATTTTCAAATACTGGCAAGAGAAGTTTTAGGAAGATTCATTTTTCATGGAAGAAAGATGTTCATAACTAACTTACTTTAAAGTAGTTAGTTTTTAAGTGTAACAGCACAGTTAATTACATTGTAGTACAGTTACTCCCCCCGCACCATATTCCTGTCTCTGAATTCAACCAATCACGGATCACACAGAGTAGGGAAAAATAATAAAAAATAATACAAATAAAAAACAATATAACAACTATTTATATAGCATTTACATTGTGTTAGGAATTTTAAGCAATCTAGAGATGATTTAAGGGATGAGAGTACCTGTAGCAGGTTATATGAAAATACTGTGCCATTTTATGCAAGAGACTTGGGCATCTGTGGACTTAGTTATTTGTGGAGATCCTGGAAATAATACCCCATGGATACCAAGGGACAAATGTACTTCAGTTATGTCTTATAGTTGTTGAAGTAACAGGATGACCAGTATTGACTGTGGCAGGCAGAATTATATAAATTTTCCTTCAACATTCCCATTTTCTTGTTATTCAATCAACACTAATCTAGATATTGCCAGAAAGGGACTTTGCAGGTAAATGAAGTGATTAATCAACAGTCAAAAATAGGGAGAGCCTCCTGGATTATCCAGATGGGCTCAATCTAATCACCTGAGCCTTAACAGCAGATAAATTTCACAGGTGGAGTCAGAGAGATATGGCAGGAGAGAGAGGCGGAGAAGGGATAGGTGAGAAGGAGAGGACTCTACTGGGCCTAACTGACTTGAAGATGGAAGAACAGATCTATAAGTTAAGGAATACAGGCAGCTTCTAGGAGGTAGAAGTGACTCTTGACTGGCAGCCAAAAGGCAAATGGGAACTTCAGTCTTAAAGCTGCATGGAACTGAATCCTGCCAACCCCTTGAAAAAAGCCTAGAAGCAGAATCATCTCCAGAACCTCCAGAAAGAAACACAGCCCTGCAGAACACTTAATTTTGGTTTTGTGAAACCCAGCATAGAGAAACCAGTTGAACTCACCAAACTTTTGATGCATAAAACATGAGATAACAAATTTGTATTATAAGCCACTAAATTTGTGGTAATCTGTTTTGCAGCAATAGAATACAATAGCAGAAATCAGAGCTGTCCACTCAGTCATCCTGTAGATTGCAATTATGTTTCAATGATATAGCCTTAGAAGTGGAAAAATATGAAATGATTCTTGGTGCTGGAAGAACTTGACACCCTTTTCGTTTTCTCTAAGGAGAAAAGACTTTCCTTAGCATAATATATTAAGCTGCTTTATATACATACAAACCCACACGTATACACTCAGGAGTACAATCTATATTATATTAAACATAGCAACGGTAACACATGTTTAAAAGAGAGAGAGAGCTATTGACTATACATCGTACAGTAAGCCTAAGTAGCACTTGTTTTTATTCTACACTAATTAGCAGGTTTTCAAACAATGGAAAATTGTATCCATAATTTGCAGTTTGATACCTGTCTGCCGGGGCACAACTTTTTAAAGCAGCAGGTGCTTTTCAATGCCTCCAAACATCATTGTCTGACAAAAATGCTCCTGCATTGCGTAAGAGGATGCACTTTTTATGTAAACATTAGAGTTGTCAGAGAGTGGGCATCGACTGGTAATTGCTCATTTCTCATCTGATATTTTCTGTCTTGTTAAGAGACTGAGATTTTAATTTCTGTAAGGCCAAATTGGTCTTGGTGCAAAACTGAATTATCCTACTAATCATAATGTTGCTGGAATGCCTTAATAATCAGTTTTGCCTCTCTAACCTTGAACAACTGAATTCTCATTACATTAATTTTTTTTCCTTCTTATTACTAAAAATATTTATTCCGGTTGTAACGGTAATCTAATTTACCAATTTAAATGCTTTGCATCAAAGTTATTTTTTCACGTATCTTATCCCGACTCGTAAATTTAAATCCCTTCTGAGGTCAGGTTTTGTGTGTTATCTTTTCATAGCCCCCAGTACACGTTCTTTCACCAAGTTGCCGTTGAATGTAAAATAGTTGTTTGATTATGTGTCTCAGTAACTCCTGAAAATTTCCATGGATTTTTCCACTAATTAGTTGGGTGGAATCATATCCATGTTATATTTCTCTCTTCAAGTAACCTTGGACATCCATGAAATAGATGAGCTATATTTTGTTGTATTAAGAAAGTTAATTCAGACAAATAAACATTCTAACATTAAGCATATGGACTGAGAATTCCTGGTTACTCCTACTCACTCGAACCATACGTAAAACGTGAAGAAACTCACAATTTCAGAATTCTAGTAATTGGTTTCACTGAAGTTCCTAAACTCCACTAAATGTTCCCTTGTAAATTACATAGGAAACTACTACCTATTTCCATTTGAAGCACCCAGTCTCCCGGTACTTGTCCTGTGAGTAGCTACTGTTACTGACTTTCAAAATCCACGGACCATGCTGCTATCTGGAGTTGCTTACCTAAATTCCTTCAATTCATACGCCTTAGAAAACAAACTGGTGATAACTTATTAGGAACTGTGAAGAAGACTTTAACAGGTTTCACCGAAATCTTTTTTCCTTCCCTGCCTGTGGCCTCTCTTCCCTTTTAACAACGTCACTTTCCTCTGTAGTAGGCGTTGTAATTGGTATCCGCATTACAGAACAATTGAAATCACAGGCTCTAAGTCAGGCATGAATTCTAATTCCAGCTCCACCCCTTACTAGCTGTATAATCTTGTACTCTTTGCTCAGTCATGCTACGATTTTCTATTTTGTGCTTTTGCTTAAAAAAATGCGTTGTTTGTATATCACTTGGATTTCAAATACTATAAAACCTGTAAAGAGAAAAGAGTTAGAGAAAGGAGAAATCCAGTGGCTGTTCCTAAGCCTGCCATTGCAGGAGCTACAGACAACTCTCATCTGCTGCTCTGCGCAGCTGGTTGGTGCTACCGTGGCAAAGGACAAGCTCCTGTGGTGGAATCCCATGATGGAGTTCTATGTCATTGAATTTCATTCTGTGCAGTCATGCAATAAAGGATAAATGTCAAAACCCATATCACGATGGATATATTTTTAGTTTTTCTATTATATTTAGTTATCATATGTAATTTTTTATTGTAACTGCTTTTGCTGGTAGTGATATGAGGGCTATCTTAGTTTATTCAGGATGCTATAGCAAAATACCTTAGACTGGGTAGTTTCTAAACAGCAGAAAATTATTTACCACAGCTCTGCAGGTTGAGAAGCTCAAGATGAAGGCAGGATAAGATTCAGTGTTCTGGAAAGGGTCCATGTTCTGCTCACAGATGGCATTTTCTTGCGGTGGACTCGCATGACGGAAGGGGTGAACAAATTTCCTGGGCAACTTTTATACAATAATTAATGCCATTTATGAGGGCCCCACCCTCAATCTAATTACCTGCCAAAGGCCTCACTTCTTAACACCATCACCTTGGAGGGTAGGGTTTTAACATAGTGATTTGGAGGAAGCACACTCATTTAGATAAAAGCACGTAGCAGTCATGGATTAATTCACTTATTCAACCATGAAACCCTGAGCGTGCATAGCCTGTTTCATTTCACTTCCTGACATGCTATACTACGCATGTTTTGTCAAAGGTAAGTCAGCACTTAGGGGAGAAAACAGATTATCGAATCACCATTGTACAGAATGTGAAAGCATTTTCTGTTGCAATATGTAAAAAAAGGCACGTAAAAGTATTCGAGACTCAAAGAGGGAAAAGTATTCCTCCAAAAGAATCAAGGGTTACAAACAAGGAGTTCACAAAAGAAATGTCTCTTACATTACCTTATCTCTGATACTGATACTTTTAGCATTCAGATATATCTGCTTTTTAAAAAAGAGGTATCCCAATATTTTACACTGAAAATATTTGATGATAGTCTCTTAGTGAAAACTCTAATATGAACTCTATAATAGATACTTTCACATTAAAATTCACAACCACTGGTCTCTGTAACAGGAAGATTATTAAAGTAGCATGTATTGATCAAATTTAAAATGCCAGAAGGACAACTTTATGCCTACACTATATGGATTTATCCCTAAATAGTAAACCTTGACCAAAAGTTAATCCATTTGTGATTAGCTTATTTGAAAAATAATTTCTAAAATTCTATTGGAGTAATATTTTATATCATACATCTTATGGATAATTTACTGAAATCTTACAAATTAATTGAACTCTGCAGGCCCTTAGTCAAATATCCAAGTTGAAAAATCCATATTTAGGGTTTTTATTTGTTTGTGCAGTATTCCTAAAGTCCATCATGTCTGTTGTTCAAATGTTCTTTGCTTCTGTAACATCTCATTCACACATAGTGTTGTATTTTCTACCCTCATAGCTGTCTACAGGCTGATTTTGTGTAAGCCCCACCTAAATCCTTCAAGCCAAACACTGATGAGAATTTATTATATTATTATAATGTTATTTCTTTGCTCTTCCTTTCCTAGCTAGGGTATTAACTATACTACAAGGGGGTTACTAATATTATCAAAACCTGCTCCTAATATAACCCTGGTAATTGCTTTCATCAGTTAGCATGAAAGCATGTGGTTCACTCTTGATTCATTATTGTTTTAACTTGAATTAAACCTCATTTAATATGAAAACTTAAAAATTCAAAATAACCAGAGTCAATTTCTGATGATCTCTTTAAGATACCAGAACAATTCAATATTAGAGTTTTTTTTTTTTTTTTTTTTTTTGAGTGGAGATTTACTTTTTTTGACCAGGCTGGAGTGCAACCTCTGCCTCCCGAGTTCAAGTGATTCTCCTGTCTCAGCCTCCTGGGTAGCTGGGATTACAGGTGCATACCACCACACTTGGCTTATTTTGTATTTTTAGTAGAGACAAAGTTTCACCATGTTGGCCAGGTTGGTCTCGAATTCCTGACCTCAGGTTATCCACCTGCCTCAGCCTCCCAAAGTGCTGGGATTATAGGCATGAGCCATTGTGCCTGGCCTTACAGTAATTTTTTTTATAGTGAGTGTATTAGTCCATTTTCATATTGCTATAAAGAACTGCCTGAGACTGGGTAATTTATAAAGGAAAGAGGTTTAAGTGACTCACAGTTCAGAATGGCTGGCAAGGCCTCAGGAAACTTACAATCACGGTGGAAGGGGAAGGGGAAGCAAGGCACCTTCTTCACAAAGCGACAGGAAGGAGGGAGAAGTGCTGAGTGAACGGGGAAGAGCCCCTTATATATAACACCATCAGATCTTATGAGAACTCACTATCATGAGAACAGCATGGGGAAAATGCCCTCATGATTCAATTACCTCTATCTGGTGTCTCCCTTGACATGTGGGGATTATGGAGTTTATGATTCAAGATGAGATTTGGGTGGGGACACAAAGCCTAACCACATCAGTGTGTAAGCCAAAAGAATTTGTGCATTTGAAAACTTGTTGGAAAAAGTGCCAAATAGCACTGACCAAATTCTCATAAAAAAGTAAGAAGTTATTAAATCACTTGTTAATAATTAAACATAGGATCTATCTTCCAGTTCTGTTTATTTCTGCTTCAGAATCAAGTTCTCTGATAAATGATGTTTCTCTTTCTCTAATAAATATAACTATTCACTGCTCACTTATCAGCTACCAGCTGCCACTCCACAGTAGGGCACCTCAGCAGTCCTCTTTATATAAGGTACCTATGCAGAGTTGATGGTACGAAGAAAGGACAATCAACAGTGGTGGGGCTACTATGATTATCTCCTGAGATAGGAAATTGAACAGAGAGAAGGCCAGTCTCTTAAATGAATGGAGTGTATTCCAGACAT
Organism: Rhinopithecus bieti; assembly: GCF_001698545.2. Lineage (NCBI taxonomy): Eukaryota > Metazoa > Chordata > Mammalia > Primates > Cercopithecidae > Rhinopithecus > Rhinopithecus bieti. The sequence continues at coordinate 1,642,826 of NW_016813386.1, forward strand.
AAAAACTAAGGAATGAGTGGAGCTTGGTGGGGGAGAGTGGGGGGGGGTTAGGTATGCAGAGAACTACAGAGGCAGTAGAACTTGTGAGCCCAGAGAGTAGGAAATAGGAAGGACTTCTAGTAGGAGACACTGTGGAATATTAAGTAGAGTATTCTATCCCACCAAAATACAGGTGACACTTCAAATTTTGTTATTATGTATTCCAGTTCTTTCCTTCTCAAATTAAGAATTTTAATGTATAAGTCATGTAAAGATCCACTTTTAAAATTATTATGAACTATGAACTAAATCTTGCCATACACTTTCTGAATATGTCTCATTACCTCAGGTAATATATAGGAAACTGTGAGTTCAAATACATAATAGGCGGGACAACTTATTACCTTCAAGTATATTTTTTGAAGATAATATGCGTTCAATTTTAAAAGTCTTTTAAGTTTATTCAGATAAGAAAATTACAAGCTATATTTTGGGAAATCCAATATTGTGAAAAGTGGCTTTAAATATTCTGTATTTAGGGAATAATTTCATTTTTGATAAAATGTTATGAGACACTGAAGTGTGCATATTACCAAATTTTAGCTGATTTTACAGCACTAATACATTGTCACAGACTAGTTTACTCTTCATAGAGTCTTCATCAGAATGAAAGCTTTTCTTTCTCTTTCTGGAATTAAGTTTGAAATTGTGTAAATGTGTCATTTTTTCTTTGCCTTAACGTATCTGCATATTTACTCATAAAATTGTAGCAGGAATACTGCCATGGATCATACACCTCATCTACAATTAAATATGCAAGTGTCAAGATCAATCATTACATGTCCATCATCACATGAGAGTCAAGTATGCATGAATAACTGAATAGATAACAGGTAGAATAATGATATTATCTTTTATATAATTTTTTAATTAATTAATTTTGTGCATTTCTTCTATTTCTGTGAAGATTCCAAAAGTATATAATTCTTAAGTAAATTGTGCTTTATTCCTTTTTGTATTTTCCTATTTTGAAAAGAAATTTTAAAATCATTATGCATTACTTGTGATTCAGTTTGTAACTGTATTTGCTCTACTTTCATTCAGTCTTCTAAGTGGGAGTTTTAACTTTCAATAACTGAAAGTTTAAAAGTACTTAAAGTGGCACTATGACTCTTTGGAAACGTGCTATTTCCAAAACTTAAATGAGCTAGAATTTTGGAAACTGTAAAATAATACAAGTTAGATAACTATATGGATAGGAGTGTATCATTTATAATTTGTCATTTATAATATGTAATTTTAGATTGTTTTAACCTTCAAAACAACATTTGCTCTCAGTGATTCACAGTAAGAGTATTTGTAGAATTACAGAAAACAATAACAAAGTCATTAATTGGCCTTTTATTTTGAGATAAAAATAAAATGATCTAAAACATTGCAATAAATAAAAACATAATCATCAAAAGATCAAGAATATAGATGTTAGAAAACTCCTAGAAATGAGATATTCCAATAAAATTTTGACTGTGCAGGAGGAGTAGAAAATAATGAATAGAATAAATTACAGATTAATGTGCTTTCAGATGTGACTATGAACAAGAAGGAGCTATATTTTCTCCTGAACTCCCGAAGGCTTAAAATTCAGCAATGTAAGGAATGTTGGATAGCAGAAGAGCCATGACTGAGGATTGGGAATCAGAATTATTTAAATGTCTAATTATAAGAAGAATGATTTTCCATGCCCTGACAGCTTTATGGCATTTTTCTGCCAGACAAGAGATCAGAAGTTTCCAGAAAGGATTAATTTAATGACAATGGCAAAATTATCATGTTATTCACGTTGGGCATAAACTGTACTCCAGTCTCTGCATAATTTCCTTAAATACAAAACCCACAAGTGAATACAACTCTTCTCTCTGACAATTAACATTCATAAGAAGACTAGTGAAAATTAAAATTATTATGTAAGAAATTGATTTCAAAATGCAGTAAAAGAGAAGGAAGATAAAGGCAATGAAATTTCTTAGAAAGTGAGTTAAATAGAGAGAAAATACAAAGAGTGAAGTTAGGAGTTTCTTTATCTGACAAACAGAAATTCCAGAAATTCCATTGGCTATCCCAATTTCAGGCCTTCGGACTTTCATTGAACCATACCGCTGACCTTCCTGGATCTCCAGCTTCCAGATGGCATATTGTGGAATTCCTCAGTCTCCATAATCATGTAAGCTGATTCCTGACAATAAATTTCTCTCACTCTCTCTCCTTGTTTCTTCATATATACAGACCTAGCACACACACACACATTTATGTGTGTGTGTGTATATACATGTGTGTGTGTGTATATATGTGTGTGTGTGTATATATGTGTGTGTGTGTGTGTATATATGTGTGTGTGTGTATATATGTGTGTGTGTGTATATACGTGTGTGTGTGTATATATGTGTGTGTGTGTATATATGTGTGTGTGTGT